>NW_025408666.1:0-100057 GCF_019609905.1 Fusarium poae
AATTGTACTTCGTTCAGTTGCGTATTGCTCCTAACCTAACCTAACCTAACCTAACCTAACCTAACCTAACCTAACCTAACCTAACCTAACCTAACCTAACCTAACCTAACCCTAACCTAACCATCAGCGCTATCGCGCTGCACCTGCCGTGCGCGCCGCCTCCGGCGGATGGTGCTCCTTACCCCAACGTACCGCGCTGCCGCGCGACCTGCCGTTAGCGGACTTTCACGGGTTCGCCCACCCACCCCAAAAACGCTCCTTTTAACCCTGCTACTGCTTTTGACCGAATCCAACGAAAAAGTACACTGTGTGACGGCGCACTGTCCTATACTGTATCGTTTTCTTACGTTCTTTTATCTTCCTATGTTATAACCCTCAGCGCTAGCGCGCTACACCTGCCGTGCGCGCCTCCGGCGGAATTACAACCTTACCTTGCCCTTCTTGATCCTCCTTTATATATCACTTAGCCTCCTCTCGATCCCTAATCCAGTCTTATCTTATCTCTAACTTAATACCACTAGCTGTTATTCTTTACCCTTAGTCTAATATAATTAGCGGTTATTCCCTACTTCTCTAATCTAATAATATCAGCGGTTAACCATTCTTTACCCCTAGTCCAGTAAAATTAGCCGTTATTTCTTACCTTTAATCTACTATAATTAGCGGTTTTCTTACTCTTACTATAACCCTTTTATTCTTTCTTTTCTTATTAACTCTATCTCTCTTATCCTTCTATATTATTTCCTACTTCTCATTCTTTACTTCCCTTTATCTATTACTCTATTATAGCCTAACCCTTCTACCTCTCTATAACCCTAACCCTTTAACCTTCCCTATAGCCCTAACCTTAAGCCCCTTATATCTTTAAATCTATCTTATGCCACTTTTACTTATATAAACCCTTATTTACTAAATCCTTTTCTCCTATTTTCTCTTATCTTTTTATATCATATCTTACTTTACTTGATCTTTCTTCTTTTCTAATTTACTATAGTAAATACAACCTTAATCTAGTACTTTATACCTTATCTATATATTTATTTTCTTACCTATAGTTACTCAATATACCTCTAATCTCTCAAGTATTCTTTACAATCTAATTACTTTGTAACCTATTTCTTATTCTATATATAAACTTATATCAGTTGATATATTAATTACCTATTCATTTCTTGTTTTTATATTTCACTTTCAATCTATTCCTTACATATATACCATGATATCTTTCCTATAATCCTTTTTATGCTAATATACTCTCTACTATAGCCGTTTTCTTTCTTACTAATATACTGCACAATCTCATCCCACACTGCAAGCCCGTTCGTCATCGATAACCCATACATCGGCCTCATCCGCTTAATCCACTCGCGGTATACCTGCTCATCCATACAATCTACCCCAAACCTATCACGCACTAGCTCCCGAACCGTTTCACTAACCCTCACCATCATCACCACCGGTAATATCCTATTACGGTAGCTACACTTACCCTGCACTCGTCCCACGCTACACCAGTTATACGGCAGACCGCACTCCCAGCAGCACTCGTAGTCTGCAAACCGTAGTCTTGCCTGCCATCGATCAAAATCCTTCTGCTTTAGCAGCTTGCAGTCCTTCCGCTCATGCTCTATCCTCCCTTTATTTTCCTCCTTTGCCCCGTGTATGTGCCACTTAACAAAGCATACCGAGCATCCTACCTCCCGCACTCGATCTAGCCAGCTATACAGCCTCGTCATCCGCCGGCTCTCCTCCTGCACGCTCTCCTTCAGTCGGTTAACCACCAGAACCCTTCCTTCTTCCCTATCTTCTCCGCCATTCACCTTATCAGTTTCCCTTAAGCACCGATCACAGTATTCTGCCCGCATATCGCTACAACAAAGCTCAATCCCATCAAAAATCGCCCAAGCACGAACCGCCGACAGCCCTCACCCTTTATAAACAATTCAACTGCCTCACGGTTCATGTGATCAATATCACTGCCGAACTCGTTTGCCCAGCCCGCCCTTCCATCTGTCACAATCACCGAGTCTACAACCTCACCTCTCTGTCGACCGCCTCTACCTGTCTGCTGAACAAAGTCGACTAGTCCAAACGGCGGTCCCGCATGAATTACACCAACGATGCCCCTGATGTCGACACCGGTCCCCAGTCCAGTCGTTGCCGCGAAATCCACCGCTGACCGTCCCGCCCATCGACCCAGTCTTGCACTGCACTAACTCGTGCTTCCCGCGTTAGCTTGCTGTGATACGCTTTGCAGCCAACCATCGCAGCTATTGCCTCACACTGCTTGATCGAGCGGCAGTATACCACTCCGCGTTGTGCTGTCTCCATTCGCTCCTCGATCGCCTTCATTGCAGCTACCACTCCGTCCTCTATTGCCGTCTTCCCCGGCCTTACCTGCTTCACTCGGTACCGAATATTCACCCTCATCGTCGGAGCTCGGATGATTGTTGCGTCCTGTGCCAGCATTCGCTCCCGGAACCAATCCTCCATCGACACCGGCAGCGTCGCAGTAAGCATCACCAGCGGGCACCCGAACCGGTGCAGCCCCGTTAGCAGCCCTAGCCGCTCTCGGTAGCTGACGTCCATGATAGCGGTGTGACACTCGTCAAAGAACACCCTTTCCAGCAACCCTCGACCCCGAATGCTCTCGACGTATGCGGTGAATCCTTCGCTCACGGCCACATCGGCACTGACCACTACCAACCGCGCGTCCCGCTGCCGTTCATCCCTCTCTTGATCGATATCGTTTCTCCATTCCATGCAATCGATGCCGAGCTCGCGTGCCCTTGAAACCAAGTCCTGCACAAGAGATACAAACGGGACAACCACAATACTGACCGGTCCTCCACCCGTGCCTCGTTCGTCTTCCATAAAGCCGGCAGCATAAATAAAATGCTTTTGCCACCGCCTGTCGGCAGCACCACGATAAGCAACTCGCTCCGGATGCCGTCATTCTCTAGTCGCATAATCCGGTACATGCCATCGCGCTGCTGCGCCGTCTTCCATCCTGCGTCTTCGCCTAGCATACGCTTCAGCCCAGCATCTATCTCTGCATCCTCATAGCGGGGGCCAAGTCGCCATCCAGCGGGAGTCTCGGTGAAGTTGCCTGCTGATAGCGGTTATGTGTTAGTTATAATAAGCTTATTCTTACGCCCTACCCTATAGCGCCACTCCCCATCTTTTCTGTACCAGCACCAATTGTAATCTATCCCAATAATTCCGGCGTATTATGTATATACATAATAGCAGAGTAAATGCTACTATACGTACCTCTCGGTCTATAGCAAGCCTTTGCCTCTTTGCTGATCTGTCGACTACCGGCATAATATCGTCGTCATGAGCCCGGCGTTTCCTGTCACCGAAATCACCATCAGTTCGGGCCAGAAATTCATGCCACAGACGGCTGATCTCCCGGAAATTTGACAACATCTCCGGCTGCAACTGACTCGGAAATTGAAGATTGACGGCATAGTGATTCCGTGCGATTCGACTTCCGTGTGTCGCTTGGATGTCCCATACATACTCAACTTTCGGTCGTCGGTGTGCTTCTCCAGTTAACGGATCGGCCGCCTCGTCGTCGCTGTCCGCCACGGCGGCTTCCAGTTCAACTTGCTGAACAATTAATCCCTTGATTCGACGACCCATCTCAATAGCTACATGCCGGTAGCTTGAAACAGTTAGCTGAACCCCAATCTGTACACCTGTGACAAGCGCGAGCTGCTTGCTCAGCTTTGCCGTGTCCCAGATCCCCTTCTCGGCCGACTTCCATAGCCACGGGCTGATCGCTTCGGACGGGCCTCGAATGCCAGAGAGCCGATGCAGCACCTTCTCAAACGGCAGCAGCCATGCGACATATGCCACCATCATCAAGCTTGGGCCCTCAGGCAAGAAACGCGCTACCTTTCGGCCTTGCTTGCCATTCAATCCCTTGCTTTTGTCCCGGTCTGTGATGAGCACCACCTGCCCGTCAAAGACAAACACGTTCTTCGGCAGCTGATCGGTATCGCAGTGCTTCAGCGTTGACACCTCGGACCTCGCCCGGGCTGCCCTCCCCATACATGCACAACCGGGAACATACTTGACCGGAACTGCCGCAGCCAGCCAAGATACTCATCCATCGCCCGTTTACGGCACTCGACCCGACTACCGCCGTTCCCTGCATCGACGATCTTCCACAGCGTCGTGCCCAACAGCCTCGTTAACTTCTCTGCACCCGGCTTGAGCCATGCATTCTTCCGGTTCGTCGCAAATGACCGCCCTGGGCCCTCAAACACCAAGCTATCGGCGATGTCCTGTAGCCGTATTGTTTCGCGGATCTGACTCCATTGTCCGTCCATAAGCTTGTCGAGCCAGCCCTCCGCTTCTCGCACGAATGCCTGTGCTGCCCGTTGAAAGCTGTTTACGGTGATCTTGTCGCCCAGATAGTTGAGCGTCATGCCATTACTGTCCCATAGCACCCGCGCTTGCCCACCTTCCTGATTACGGTAGCCCCTCCCGTACGTCATCCACTGGATAATAGCACTGAACGGTGTATACGAGCCGGTTGCGAGCCAGTCGCGATGACCCTTCTGGAACCGATCGATAGCCGCAAAGCTCGTGTCGCAATTCGAGTCGTCGGAGTCGTACGGGTCGTCCTCAAAGAAGTGCTCTAGCATCAGAATCCGCCCGCACCATAAGAAACCGGCGAGAAACCGGGTATGTGTGTGGGACGGTACCCATGCCATCCTCCTTGACACCCAGTACAGCCGTGAAGTGGAGCAGCGGGTTGTAGTACTGCTTCTTCCCAAGCTTCTGCTTAATCGACTTGATGCAGAAGTCGAAGACAGCCTCATCAAGTGCCTCCTTATCGGGGTCTTCTTCTTCTTCTTCTTCTTCTTCTCCTCTCCTCTATCCCCTTCTCTGCTGCCCTTCGTGACCTGCTGCTGCCCTGCCTCTTCTTCTTGTCGACAACAGTATCAAGTCGCTGGACGATGTCAGCCAGGGAATTCCACTGCTCTTCCGTAAATCGGATACCGTGCTCTGCCTTGGCCCCATCGCGCCCAAGCGCCTGAATCCGGACGCAATAGCACAAGTACCGCTGCCAGCACGCACTGTACCTGTCCATCGTATCTGACTGCTGCTTTCGGCCGAACAGGGTCGATACCGGCTTGGTCAATGCTGCCGAGCCACTCGAGCGTTTCGTCCGGCACCCTATCCAGCCTCTCCATACAACGGCCAAGCTCGCGCCGGAAACTCTCGGTCAGCTCACGTAGCCTCTGGTTCGCTTCACGGCGCTCGCGGGGCCACATCCGCTGCTCGACTGCGGCAGAAGCCGGTGATAGCCCCGCCTGGTACAGCGTCGGTTTGTCCCTCTGCTGCAAGTGCGCCGACCATTTCATAAACTGCACCCATCTCGACTCGGTGTCGACTCCGCCTGGTGCCTCTACCTGACGTTGCCGTTCCGTCTCTGCCTTCTTTAGATCCTTCTCACATGCCCGGACGGTCTGCAGTAGTAGAGCATCCCCAGCAGTTACGCCATCGTCAGCGCGTTCAGTGGCCGGATCGCCATCGGCGTCGGTGGTTTCGGCGCCCCGCGCTGGGTTGACGATCCAGTACCTTGCATGCGGGGCTTTGCGCAGTGACTGAAGCATTACGTACTCCCGTCCGCGCTTACCTTCCACCTGCGTTCTGTGTCTGTTGCGGGTCTCGTGTGTAGAAAAGTTCGACTTGTTGCGGGTCAGAAAGCGACAGCCCCCGGCCCTACAGCTAAACCCCTTATATGTCCTCAGCCCGGGGATCGGCGCGCTTCCATCTGGTGGCAGTTGTATGTTCTCGTCTGCTGGATCCTGCAGTGTCCGGGGCGCCACCCCGACGACGAGAACGATGCTGCGAATGCAATTACCGCCTGTAGCTGCTCTCCAACAGTTTTGTGGCAGTTGCGGTAGTGGTGCTCTACCTTATCGACCTCGGGTTTGATAGCTGCCTCGCAGATCAGACAAAGCAGGACATCAAGCTGCTCGCAAAGCTGAATTATCTGGTCCACTGTATTATTTTTCATGGTTGTACGTAGTGGTGAGTGAACGGTGCTGCCGCTGATATAAAACGCACAATTCAAATCTGGCTGCGTCTGGATGATGATACTGTTGTTATTTAGTATCATGATAATGCCTACTGATATAAATATATCTGGCTTAATGTAAATAGACTTGCTTTTGTTATTGCTACAGTGATATGTAAACTCTATTTTTAAATTACTAATTACGATTTACCTGTATGTAAAGAATTGATTGAACTCTTCCCTCCCCTCGTTGTTTTCTGGGCCTGTTATTGGTATTTGGTGTTAGTTCCCTGTCAACTTGGGGTTGGGGTTCGTCTGTTTTCGACCCAATCACCGTTGTTGTCCTGGGGAACGTTGTCCTGAGGAATGGCCCGTGCGACCCGCAACCGCCATACAATCTCGCTAACCCCAAGTGTTTGTTCAGCCAGAACAACACCCGGACTAGAGACCAGGCCTCCTCCTGTGTCGCTCTTTCATCGTTGCGGCCAACCTCAAACCAACGCTTGCCGTGCCCCAATTGCATACCTGCTGGCATTGTACGTGGTCTCTCCACGGCACGGCCAACATTGCATCTTGTTCGTCGGGCACGGCTTGCTGCTGTCCGCCTCTCTTGCGACGGCTGACCCAACCGTGCTCGGTCCGGCCATGCTTCTGCATCTGCTGTTTATCCCGTACTACGTATTGGCAATGGCTGCATCCTAATCCATCGTCTCGTGGGGCTTGGATGTACGGGTTGATCTGGATGGTTGGCGGCGGCAATATCCAATTCTTCAAATCGTCCTGATTCTTGGCTATACCTGGAATGGCTGCCACCTTTTGCGCAATGCGCTTCGTTTCCTGTCGGGTCTTTGTGCTGTGCTTAACTTTTATATGATGTACAAATCTCGCTGGCCACAAACCCAATGCGGCATTGTGTACAAAATGCAAACGGGTATTCGGGCAAATAAATAAACGGCTCCATGACGGTTATAAATGTATGCTGAATAACCGGATATGAATCGCACGGTATTTTATCTGGGTGTAAATTTGGCTGGATTGATATCCTGTTATGCTCCAATCGTCTAACTCCGCCTCGAAATCTGCCGCGTCCTCTGCTTCCTTCATTACCCGTGCTACCTGCTCCATCTCTGCCCACTGAATTGACCTTTTGCTCCTCTCATAATCTGCCTCAACTGCTGCTGCTGCCCTCGCCAACTCCTCTTCCTCTTCACTCTGTATGCTGACCCATGATGTACCTCTCCTTGATACTTGTGCTTCCATCCGCAATGCACGCTCCTACACACATCGCAACGCTCTTCTTCACCTACTTCACACCCTACCCGTCCCATAAACCCATCCATCTCGCGGTCTAAAACCTCACGCCGGCACTCGCCTTCTACAAACTCCACAACGTCTTCCTCCCACTCATACGCCTGCTTGCTGACCGCACCCTCCTCACTGACACCATTGTCCCCGCCTCGATCTCTCTCCTCTCTCCTCTTTGTCCAAATCTCCTGCTGTTCTTTCATCCATGAACTCTGCACTACGACAACGGACTCGCTCCTCTTTCCATCCCGCCCCCTCGACCGCTTTCCTGGACAAAATCTCGTAATCTGCGCGGCATTCCCGCATGAACTACTAACCTGACGTCCGGCACATCAACCCCTAATCCCAATGCGTTTGTCGCGACGATCCAACCGGACTTTCCCCAACACTTGTTCTCCACTCCTCCATCCATCTTGCTTTATCCTCCGCACTTCCCGCCTTGTTCCAATACCCAACACAATCTAATGATGCTGCGATCTTCTTCACCCTCTCGATTGTGCCTCCATATATAACCACTTTTCCCTCATTGTGATTTACTTCTGTCCACGTCTTTACAACTTCACAAACACGCTCTATAACCTCATCCTCCTCTTCACCTTTGTTGTTCTTTGCTGCTGATCCATTCTGCTTCCATCGTCTTGCCTTCCTGCGCCGATCGCTGACCACCACTGCGGCGGCCTACTCCTTCCCCCTCCCCCTATCCTCAATGATCTCCACCCGGTACTCAATATTCCGCCGTGTCGTTCGTTCTCGGAATAAACGCACGCGTTCGGCTTCAAACCCTAACTGTGCATATAACAACCGCTCTTCTGTCCTCTTCAATGTCGCCGTTAAACAAATGACATGTAACCCGAACTCCTGTAATGCTGACCCCAACTGCCCAATCCGCGGCCGGAATGTTTTCGTCCACTCCAATGCCGTGTGACACTCATCCACCATGACCCGGTCTAACTTTTCCTGCCCATGCATTCTCTCCACGAATGATCGGAACCCTTTCGTCACGGCCGATTCCGGCGTCACGAACACCAATGATGCACCCGTTGCACTCCCCGGCTCTTCCACACATATCCGTCAATCCCCATCTTTCTGCACCGCTCCTCCATGTCGTTCTCTAATGCCACTAACGGCGTCACCACAATTGTCATGCCGTCCGGCGTGCAAAACGCCGGCAACATGAATGTCAAACTCTTGCCACCTCCGGTCGGCGTTATCTGCACAATCGGCCCATCCCCGCGCACCACGGTTCGGATTACGGCCTCCTGCAACCCTCGAAACTCGGCTGACTCGCCCATCATCTGCTTTAACTGCCCTCTCATATCGGCCCTATGCAATCGCTCGAACCGCCGCCTCCGTATCTCTTCTCGCTCTATTTCAAACTCTATCTGACCTCGCTTCAATCCCATCCCGCCACTGCGCTCTACGCGGTCTTCGGCCCTAAACCCAAAAACATGCTATCTCATGCTGACTTTTTGAAACTCATCCCTCCCCTAACCATTACATACATCCCTCCCCTAACCATTACATATATCCCTCCCCTGACCATCACATACATCCCTCCCCTAACCATCACCCCCCTCTAAACATTTTACCCCTAACTATTCTCCTTTATCCTCATCACTACTTAATATAACCCGCTTGCCTGTATCCTCCCTCCTGCTTGTCCTCCTTACATAACCAACTTCCCAAACTATGTAAATAACATGCTGTATATTATGTAATCCTAATCTAATCTCCCTTTCTTTCCCTATACTCTATTCCTATTTGCTTTTTTCTGCACTGCCTGTATAATTCTATGAAATCCCTGACATAACCTATTTGTCTCTAAATGCCCCCAATGAACTTTCTCCCTAACCATTTCATTAATCCCTTCTCATATACTACCTTATCCTCTGACTCACTCATAATCTCGTGCTGCATCTAACTCCCCGACCACTGCATCTGCTATGTCGGGATGCATCCGACCGACGGCTGCCCATACACATACCAATACGCCTGCATATTGACATACCCCATCCTTCTTTAACTTGAATCTTCCTTGATCGTTGTCCAACGGCTCCCAATGTGTGCAAATCGCTTGCGGCATGCCACACCAAAACAACCGGAATGATCCGCCATGACCCCTTTTGTAAACATGCTTTTCTGCCACTTCTCTTCCGCTCGCGCCATGTCATCCCACCATCTCTTGTCCCATAACGGGCACTCATCTCTCCTGTGTAATTGATCTTCCTCTATAACGCCTGTTGCCATGAAACAACCTATGCACCGGCCGACCATATGTCCCAACTCTTGCTCGAATGTCTCCACCTCCTGATGGATGCGTATCTCGTCTTGCCTCGCCTTGAATTGCTCGTATCGTATGCTCCGCCCGGCCTGCTCAAATCGTGCCTGGATCTCTCCTTCTGTTACCTGTCCTCCATATTGATCTGCCATTTCCATGCCTTTCCCACTACCTGTGTCCTCGTTCTCAACCCACGATATATCCGCTTCAAACATCAACTGATCTCTCTGTCGCCGGCATATATCGCATATCTCTTCCACCTTGTCGTCGCAACCCGCGCGATCCAATCGACCATCCATCATCTGATCCAATACCACACGGCGACACCACTTTCCGCTGATAAACCTCTCTACCGCCGCCTCTTTCGGCGGCCAACTGCTGCTTATCGTCGCCCGTGCTCGCTCGACCTTCTTTTGTCGGCCTTATCCTCTCGTTCTCTTCCCTTTGGCCGGCATACCACGACAATTGCTTCACTCGGCTCACCGTCTCTTCCCGCCCGTCCGCTCTCTTGCACGTAATCCCGTAATCGACTCGGCATGCCGGCGTGTATGACCAACCGAACGTCTGGCACGTCTATGCCTAACCCCAACGCATTTGTCGCCACAATTAAATGCCCACCTTCGATCCACATTCGTAATCGTTGCTCCTTGCCGACTGCTGTATCTACTTTTGAATGATATACATCGCACTCCAACCTTTCCCCAACCGCTCAACCCGTTCGATCGTGCTTGCATATACGATAACTCGGCCGTTACTGTGTTGATATAACCAATCTCGTACCGTCTTGACAACCTGCCTGTCTTCTGCATCCTCTTCCGGCCCGACTTCCTGATTTTTATACCCTCCCCCCTGCTGTTGACGTCGTTTCGGCTGTGGCGGTGTCGCCTGCGCTTCGACTACCCTATACCGAATATTCGGCCGCGATGTTGGCGATCGGAATATCTTCACACGGCTTGCCGGCAACCCGACGACCTCGCAAAACCTCTCTACCTCGCCGGGCGGTAATGTGGCCGTTAAAAACCTTTTGCACACCCCATTCGTTCAAAACCTGACCCAACTCCATCATCTGCGGTCGAAATCGGGCGGTGCTGTCCAACATTGTGTGGCACTCATCCACTACAACTCGTGTGGCACTCATCCACTACAACTCGGTCTAATGCACACCGTGCTTGTAATCGGTTTACGAAATCGCCAAACTCCTTCGTCACCGCTGACTCGGGCGTCACGAATATAATTGGGGCAATCTGGTGTCCCTCGCGGCTCTTCCAACTATATGTCCCGATTTTGCTCTTATCACAACGACCGTGTAAATCATCCCGTAATGAAATCAACGGCACGATCACGATTGTCGTCCCGCCGTTGTCGTTGGCACAATATGCTGGTAATAAAAACGACATACTCTTGCCCTCACCTGTGCCTGCGATCTGGATAATCGGACTCTCGCCCCGTATGATCGCCCGGATCACCGTCTCCTGCTGACCACGGAACGCCGCCGACGGCCCCATCATCTGCCGTAACTGACCGGCAATATCGACCTGCTGCAATCGTCTGAACCGCTGCATCCGATTATACTCACGCTCCGTGTCATACGGGGCTCGTTTTCGCCGGGTTGCGGCCGACGCCCCTCTCCTCGCTGTCCTGGAACTCGAACAAACGGTGCCACTGCCTGCTGACGGCTCGGAACTTGTCCCGCATCGATGCCGTGCTGAACAATCCCTGCTGCAACTCGCGTGCGTATACCATGCCCGCCACGTGCGTTCCGTGCCCGGCTTGCAAATCCACCGGGTTGTCATCCAAATCGTCATCTTCATCCTCCCCATCCAATGTCGACTCTTTACATGCACCGTTCAAATACCGACGGGCTATGGCGATCGCAATCTGCCTCCATGAACTGATACCTAACGTCACGCCTAATAATCGCCTGCTGTGCCGTTGGATGATTCGACAGACCCGGTCTGATGTCCACTTCCGCTCCTGCACCCAGCTCTGGAACCCAATATCATCGGCGTTCGCGGGGTTATCGGGGTCATGCGGGTTCTCTGTACTACCTCCGCTGTTATCATCGTCTTCTTCATGCATGCCGCCGCCATTCTGACTGTGCCTCTCCAATGCCGCTCGTCTTGCCTCCCTCTCCTCTACGATACTGCCTTCTGCCTTGCGTACCACTTCATCCGGCCACATGAACGGGCTGCGGATACCGGCATCTTTGACGATACCCTGAACCTGCTGCCAAAATGGCAAAACCAACCATAAATACCACACCAATAACTCTCCCACGGCATGCGGTAAATACCGGTGAATCACCTTGGCCTGACCCGTCAACCGGAATCCCTTGTGATATAACGTGACCACGCACATCATGCCGTTGTGCGCCAATATGTTCCTGACCCCTCCATTCATGGTGTTCTGGTGCCGGATGCCCGACATCTCGGGTATCCGTGCTGGCTGGCTCATCATGTACATCAACATGAACATTCGTTCCATGAACCCGTTGAATGTCTGGCCATATGACTGTACCGCCCGGGCCTGGAATGGCTTTCCGTCCCTTCTGCCGTTGTCGATCCACACCTTGCGTCGTGCCTGGCCCTGCCCGTCCGGTTGTGTATCGGTGATCTGGTTCATCACCCAATTCTTACCTCTCTTTACCCACTCGCGGTTCCGTTCATCGGTCAAAATGAATACCCCATCCGGTCCTCACTGTGATCGTCCTCCACCTCCTTCCACGGGATTCGCGGTAACTGGTCCACGTCTTCCACCATCGTCAACGTCGCTAAATGCTCCCTCGCCTCCCTCGTCAATGCATGCAACATCTCGGTCAACGCGGCCATCCGGAACCGTGTCTTTCTATACGTGATATGGTCGCCATCCCAATCCACGGTTCCGCCTGCTGGCGTGTTGAACCGAATATACATGCCGTACGTGCGTGCCTCGTATATCCAATCCATCGGCGTCGGCTCGGCGTATGTCTCCTTCGATGTCACCGTCATGAACCTCTGCACCTTCTCACGCACGATCCGGAACATGCTGGTCGCCTCCTCCTCGGCCTCTTCCTCACCTAAACCCTTCTCCTGCTGTAATCGGGCCACCTCTTCCTTCCTCTCCCGATACGACTGATACACGACCATGGCCCGCGCTACTTTGATCACGGCTGAATACATGGGCGTGTAATCCATCACATCCATCCATCCACCGTCTTTGCGGATGCCCAGCACGGCCAACCCACTGATAATACCACTGCGGTATTCACCTGCCGTTAACCTGTGATCCAACAATGCCATAACGACCTGCAGCGTCAACTCGTCCACGCGCTCCTCATCTAATGGATTGGCTTCGGGGTCTTCAACATACTCCTCTATTAACTCCGTCAACTCGTCCATCGTATCCCCCTGTCGTTTCGTTAATCGGAACCCGGGCCTCTCGTTGTCCTCCATGGTCTCGGCACGGTATACATAACATATCAACTTGACCCAAACTGCTGTGTACCGTGCCCACGTGTCTTCTTCGACTCGGTTGTCGAATGGCCGCCGCGGCTTCTTGTCTACCTCCTTCCGTTGTACTTCGAATAATGCCTGGCTGCCGACCGTGCTGGGCGTGGCTGTAATCCGTGCCTGCAACATGACCCGCATGATACTGTCCTGGATCAACTGTAAAACATGCTCTTCTTCGCCGACCGGGTCCGTCAACTGTCTCATGGCTTCCGGATCTAAACCCTGCAAATGGTCGGCCCATCCTACACGCTCCAACCACGCATTGGCATCTGTCTTTGCGTTGGCGGCTTTAATGCACTCTTTCTCCTCCTGCTCGAACTGCTTTTGCTTCTGCTCCATGGCATAAACCGCCCGCTCCATCATGGCAGCCTCGTCTGGTGTCTGGGTGGCCGGTGCTCCAAACCCGACCTCGAACCAACCACTACCCGGCCCGTTGCTGAAAAGCCGCTGGCTTTGGACGCCGGTACGCCATGGGACCTGCTGAGCCTGTATCTTCCGCATCTGCTGACTTCCGCCTCTTCCTCGGGGATTGCTCCACCTGTGATCTTTCCGGTAATGTTCCTGCATGCCCCGCGGTGTGCCGACCACAAATAAACAACCTTCCTCATTGCAACCTAAATTATCAGACGTGGGCGGATGGATATATGGGATTGGGTCGGTCGTCGGCGGTGGCTTCTGCCACGTCAATAACCCTCTCCGGTCCTCGATCATGCCGGGCATATCCCTCACTTGTTGGGCTATATCTCTTCTGGTAGCTGCTTTGATGCCCTTGTGATGCTTCTTTAAATGCGGCTCGACCTCCTTGGTGACATATGCATAATGGCATATTGTACATATAACAAATGGATACTCGGGTAATTTAATAAATGGCAACATCTCGACTTATTTAAATGTCCTCTAATGTGGTTGAAATGTTATTATTATGCCTATTTATTGATATTATTTATACCCCTCTTATATTTGCTTTTGTTGTTGCTGTGATACTAAACCTTAAACCTTATCTAGCTCTTAGTGCTGGGCTTGAGTTGAATGCTAATATAATCCTTCCTCGAACTGGGGTTGCTGACTAATACGTCTCGCTTTACCCTGGTCTCTTTCAACTTCAATCGATCAATTAATTCCAACTTTAAACGGGTCGCAATGCCGCAAAATGACTTTCGAAGGCTGGCAAGCCAGATATAAGCTTCCCTCGATGTAATGAATCGATGCATCTACTTGAAATGCATTTTAGCGATGAAAACCTATGGGTGACCTGAATCCGTTGGGGTGCAATGGATTCAGGTCGTCATTTCATTAGCGTCTTTTTTTAATATGGGAAAGCCATTGGATTCAGAGCTGTATCCGCCATGCAGCTGGGATAGGCGTGCGGATTATGTCAGCCCTCAATTTGGCCCAAACTCCACTGTCGAAATTCCGAGTTCTGATGCAGTTTTTACTTTTTAGAATACTATGATCCTAAACGGTTATGAATTCTTAATTATCTACCGGAATGGATGACCTGCTGGGCCTCACTATCTACTGCTGCCGCCTCCCAGATATCATGCATACCTCTTCTACTGGAAAAAGGGCTGCGTTCCATCTCCGCAGCTACTTGAGCCTCGACACGGTCATCTTCCGCTTTGCTCCAATCTAGATAGGCCATCATCTCCTCTTTAGTCCAATCTCTGGAGCCGTTTGGAGTATCGCAGCGCTTACCCATCTGCTTCCAATCGAGACACCATTGATAGCTAGATTTGTCGTACCGCAGAGGTAGACCTAGCGCCCTCCGATACTGCTGGTTAGTTTTAATACTGCCACGAGGCTGCACCTTGTACCAAGCATCTCGAGCAGCAACATATCTCTGATAGATAGCCCGAGGATCATCATACCTTGATGTCGGCATTATCCTTGTCTGTGCCGGTGGTGCTGCTGATGATGCTGCCGGCACCATATTGTCCGCGCCGTCGAGACTGACGATAATGCAACTGGCACTATCTATCACTGACTCTGCCTGCTCTGATGATCCCGAAGACGTTGGTCTTGGAGCTTCTCCTGCGTGCAAGGATGATACTGATGAAGATCTCGTCGACAATGGTCTTGCCTGCGCCGACGGTGCTGGTGGCTTCAAAAGCTCCTCGTATCGTTGAGGGCATGTCTTTGAAGTCATTGTATGACCTATCTGGTGGCATCTGCTGCATTTAGGTTGTGCCTTTGGCCGTGCTGTTGCCTGAACTGCCTCGAATGCACTTGGCTCTCTGGGTGCTTGATTGTGTTCTACTAGTACTCGAACCGGTGGCTATCCGATCGGGTCGATGCTGAGGCTCCAGTAGTAACCGGTGAACACCATGGCGATTGAGGTGCCAATGTGTGTGAAAATGCTCCAGGCGAAGGGGCTGATCTTGTTCTTGTAGAGCCTTGAGAGTATGGGCGCAAGGGAGGCCGTGAGATCTGGAGAATGCACCGGTGCAAATGGGCAGGTGTTCTTTTAGGAGCAGCTTCCGCTGTTCTTCCACCTTGCGTAAAGCCTCGTGAGATACCCAGCCACGTATGGCACTGTATAGTGATCCAGAGAGCTCGATTGGTATTCTCATTTGCTGGCTGGCTTGGTTGGATTGCAGTTCGGCTAATTGATTGAGAAGCGCATGCTTCATAGCCCTCAAGCCTCGAAGAGATCTAGCGTGGATTTCTTGAGGTGGCTCTTAAGGAGCCCATGGATACCCTCAACCCGCGAGGTGACTACATTACCAAAATGAGGATGTTGATCAACCCAAGCCCTCACTACCCTTTCCTTGTACGGATCGAGCCAATTGGCCTTGATATAGTTAACCTCTTTAATGTATTGTGGTAAGTAGCGCCTTTCAAGCTCTTGCACGCGCTGATTAAATGCCTTTTCATCCGGTGACTTCATGATCGAATGCCAGTGATTGAAAAACTCATTCCAATCGGCCAGACCTTGCTGGTAGGCCTCTGATCCTTGTTGGTGGCGCACGAATGTCGGCTGGCAATAACGGAGGACTGCCTTATTCGCATGCCATAGGCACAAGAGTGAAATTGAGGATGGAAAGCAGATTTCTGCGGCGTTCATACAAGCCTTATCGCGGTCTGTTAGGATAACCGATGGAAGCCTTGTATGGCAGAGTTCATACAGGGACCTGAGCCGGTCCAAGGCCCATATGTAGTCCTGCTCAGTCTCGCCGCTGAGGAATGCAAAGGCTATACAGAACGATCGCTGGCAGGCGTCGACGCCAATCATATCAAGCAGTGGCATCCCGTATTTGTTTGTCTTATATGTACAGTCGAGGAAAAGCAGGTCTGGGTAGGCCTGAAGGTACGCCAATGACTCTGGATGGGCGAATAACACCGCTGTGATTCGGTCATCCGAATCAAGCCGCATTCGGTTCCAGAACCCTTCCTTATCCAGTTGGTTAGCAAAGGCGTGTATAGTGCTCTGACCCTCACAAAGCTCTCGTTTGCTATCTGCGATACGATTATAAATATCTTGCTGCGTTGCAATAGTGTTCGAATTCTGGCGGATATAAGTCCTGATATCCTTTGGCGCTACTCCTGCTTTCGTAAGGCGGCTGACTGTCGACTTGTCTGCATCGGAGAGCTGCCGATGGACTGGATGGGCCGATTTGTGCCAGCTTGGCTCGTGGTTGTGTAAATGAAACCGGCTGTCCGGACGATGCCTTAAAGACCAAGTCGCCTTATCTAGGGATTCCTTTGCGATAATTGAGAACCGGCAATTGGTTCCTCGCGTAGTAGTCTTACTCTGGCGATCTTTTGACACGCTAGGCGGACGACACCATCGATCGCATGCGTAGGTGATAATCTGCCTGCCGCTAGTTGATCGTGAAGATCTTCCAGTTATGAACGCGTATCCTCTCGGTGCTGCCCACTTGTTGATAGCGGCGAGCAGAGCCTCTCGTGAATCGTATGTACCCTCTGGCGGGAGCACATCATCAGGAAACGTCGCTTGGGCCATGATGAAGCCCGCACCTGGGGACTACAGTTGTGACGAGCAAAAGCAGTAATGGGTGCAGCCCGTGAAAACCGCGACAGTGGAGTTTGGGCGAAATTGAGGGCTGACATAATCCGCACGCCTACGCGTTCAGGAGTGGAGGCGCGCCTAGGCGTGTCCCTATGGGGCCCCTCGAACTGGGGTTGCTGACTAATACGTCTCGCTTTACCCTGGTCTCTTTCAACTTCAATCGATCAATTAATTCCATCTTTAAACGGGTCGCAATGCCGCAAAAATGACTTTCGAAGGCTGGCAAGCCAGATATAAGCTTCCCTCGATGTAATGAATCGATGCATCTACTTGAAATGCATTTTAGCGATGAAAACCTATGGGTGACCTGAATCCGTTGGGGTGCAATGGATTCAGGTCGTCATTTCTTATTAGCGCCTTTTTTTTTTTGCTATGGGAAAGCCATTGGATTCAGAGCTGAATCCGCCGCGCAGCTAGGATAGGCTGGCAAGCCATATATAAGCTTCCCTCAAAGTAATAAATCGATGCATCTACTTGAAATGCATTTTACTGATAAAACTTATGGGTGACCTGAATCCGTTGGGGTGCAATGGATTCAGGTCGTCATTATCATTAGCGTCTTTTTTAATATGGGAAAGCCATTGGATTCAGAGCTGTATCCGCCATGCAGCTGGGATAGGGTATCTCCTGTGGAAGTTCGCCACGATCTCCGCAGCGTTCTCCACGTAAGCAGCGGGGACTTCTGTTGGGTCGGCATATCCAGCCCATTTCACGGTATACTTCAGCCTGGGGGCCTCCTCGGCCTCGTCTGTCCCATCGGGAGTCCACAATGTCTTCAACCTCCCACTCTTCTACTCCTTCGGCTTCTACCGGCGGTGGCGGGTCTACGTTCTGACCGGGCAGCGGGTTGGTGGCAACTGGCTTTAACAGAGCTCGTGTGAAATACGGGGTGTATCTTCATGCTGGCGGGCAGTTCCAGTCGATAGGCGTACGGGGAGATGACCTTGCTGATCTTCAACGGGCCGATGTTCTTCCAGTCCAGTTTCTTCTGTGGCCTAAGGGTCTTAATGTTCCGGGCGTCTAGCCATACCGAGTCTCCTACTTGGTATCGTCGGGCAGGTCGTCTGTGTCGATTCGCTTGGGCTTCGTAACGGGCTTGTGCGGCAATTCTTTCTGATCTTAGGTGCTCCAGGATGTCATTCATCGTCTTTGCAAACTGTTCTGCGTCTCTAGTGGCCGGGGTTCCTCTGACTGTAATCGTAGGCTCAAAGCCCATTCGCGGGTGGAACCCATAGTTTGCAAAGAACGGAGATACGCCGGTGGTTTCGGATTTCAGGGAGTTCGCTGCGAACTCAGCCAGGGGAGCCATCGGTTCCAGTCGTCCTGTAGGTATGATACGTAGGCTCGCAGATACTGTTCCAACACAGCATTCAGGCGTTCAGTCTGTCCGTCGGTCTCAGGGTGGTAAGCGGTGGATAGTAGCGAGCTGATCGACAGTTGTTTGGTGAGCTTCTGCCAGAACTCTGCTACGAACTGGGGTCCTCGGTCTGATACTATAGTCTGTGGAAGCCCATGTAGCTTCCACACTTCCTTCAGGTAGTAATGGGCTGCGTCTTCGGCATCGCAGGTTCCTTTGCATGCGATAATATGTCTCATCTTGGTCAGGCGGCAGGCTATAATCAGGATGGCGTCGTTTCCTTCACTGGGCGGCAGGTGTGTGATAAAGTCCATCGACACATGCTGCCAGGCTCGTTCAGGGATAGGCAAGGGTTTCAATACACCTTGCTTCGCTTCTCGGGCTGGGTTGGCTCTTCGACACGTATGGCAGTTCTTAACCCATTGTTCGATATAAGCCAGCATTCCGGACCAGTAGTAATCTCGGGAGAGCAGGTCGTAAGTGCGGGCACGGCCTGGGTGTCCTGCTATAGGGTGTTCGTGGCAGGCTTTCAGCAGGGCAGTCTTGAGAGGGTCGTGGCTCGGGATGTAGATGCGGTCTCGGTACAACAGTCGTTCCTGGACGATCTTGCACTCTGCAAGCGTGATCTTCGGGTGTCGCGGTGCATCGGTCCTCAGGGCTTGCAGTATCGACTGCAGATCTTCATCGGTCTGGTATCCTTCGTCCAGCAGGCGGTCGATCTCTTCTGGTAGCTCTATTGAGAGCGATGGTTCCTCGGGCGTTAGTGCGGGTTGGTTCCGTTGTAGTGGGTGGCGGATGCGGGCTCTCCGGACTCGTAGCGGCGGAAGTTGCCAATTCTCTTTCTTCAGCACTACCTGGCTCTGGTGCGCTAAGCGCTCATCCCCCTCTTTAGGGAGATCTTCTGACCTCCTGGTCAGGGCATCGGGTTTAACTCCCTGTTTCCCAGGTCGATACGTGATCTGGAAATTAAATCGGGACAGAAACTCAGACCAGCGGGCTTGTCGTCGGTTGAGTAACTTCGTCGTTGTGAAGTACTCCAGGTTCTTGTGATCCGTGATCACTTTTATCGGTGAGGGTGCCCCCTCCAGTTCGGGTCTCCATTCCTCGAAGCAGCGAATAATAGCCATGAGTTCCTTATCGTAGATCTCGTAGTTACATTCAGTAGATGTATGCTTCTTGGAGAAGAAGGCTACCGGGTGTAGCCTTCCGTTATCGTCGTATTGCGACAGTACGCCGGCGGATACATAGTCAGAGGCATCTGTCTCCAGGATTACGTCCTTTGTCCAGTCGAAGGGGCGTAAAATTGGTGCTGATGTGAAGGCTCCCTTCAAATCTCGGAACGCCTTTTCGCAGGTTTTGTCCCAGACGAACGGTACATCTTTCTTTGTCAGGTGGTTCAATGGGGCTGTAAGCTTAGAGAAGTCACGGATGAACCTCCTGTAGAAGTTCGCAAATCCTGTGAAAGCTTGTACATCGGTCAGGCAGGTCGGGGTTTGCCAGTTCTTAACAGTTTCGATCTTTGCAGGGTCCATTCGGATGCCGTCTCGTCCCACGATAAGGCCTAGGAACTTGGTTTCCTTAACCATGAATTCGCATTTGGCTGGGTTTGCAAATAACCCTGCAGCTCTCAGTTTCTCAAGCACCATCTTTAATTGCTCGACGTGCTCTTCTCGGGTCCGGCTGTAGATCAGGATATCGTCCAGGTACGCAGTGCAGAATATATCCAGGTATTCCCTCAGCGCGTTATTAATGTACCGCTGGAAGGTCCCGGGGGCTCCTGTTAGGCCGAAGGGCATAACCAGTGACTCATACAGTCCGAATCGGGTGCGGAATGCTGTCAGATACTCCTGACCTTCCTTGATGCGCAGATTATTGAAGGCCGACACGATGTCAATACGGGAGAAGTATTTCATACCAGACAGGTTATTCAGGGATTCTTTGATCCGGGGGCGGCGGGTAACGGTCCTTAACCGTAATGTTGTTCAGGGCTCGGTAGTCTACGCAGAAGCGTAGACCACCGCCAGGTTCTTAACGAATAGTACCGGGGAGGCTACAGGCGATGAGCTCGGGCGGATGAATCCCTTACGCAGATTCTCGTCTAGCCACTCTCGTAGGGCTGTCAGTTCGTTCCGGGACATTCCATATAAGGGTCCAAACGGCAGTTTTCCTCCTGGGGTTAGCTCGATGTGGTGGTCACCAGATCGATGCGGTGGTAACTTCTCTGCCTCCTTAGGCGAGAACACGTCTTGGAACTCTCGAAGTTCTTCTGGCAGCACGAATGCCTCTGGCTTAGGCTTAAGCAGGTAGTCCAGTTGCTTTAGGGTGACGGTAAAGAGGCGGTAACGGTCCTTCTGGCTGTATATTTGGGCGGTTCGCAGGGAAACCGGAAGGATATCCTTTCCCTCTAAGGCTGGTGGGATACTTCCTTTCATCTGGCGTATAAACTTCTTCGGGACGGTCTGTAAAGCCTTAATCCTTGTAGGCTTGGTTGGAGTGTTGCAGAATTTCTGGCAGTACGGGCTGTTAAATGTGAACGTGTGGGCCGCGAAGCTCACCTGCGGGTCGTGTTGCTTCAGCCAAGGCATTCCCAGAACAATAGGGTAGCTGGCTAACTGGGTCACGTAGAAGATCATGCTCTTCTGCTCGTGATCGGCAATGCGGAGTCCGGCGCGGACGTAGTAGGCGACCTTACTCCCGCTCTCGGCAGGTCGCCCGTCGAACACTGCTCAATCTCGAAGGTTCTCTTCAGGGGTCTAAACTTCAGGTTCTGGGACTTAGCCCAGCTCTCGTCGATAAACCCTTTTCCTTCCGCTCCGCTATCGGTCATAGCGTAGGACGGAATTGGTTCTCTTCCAGCCACATTAAGACTGGCAGGCAGTATCATCAGGTTCGAACGTTGGTTGTTCTCGTTCTCAATCGGGATTCCATGAACGGAGGCGGCGGACAGTTTGATCTTCAGTACAGTAGGTGCGGAGGTGGAAGCCTGGCGCCGACTTAGGACAGGCTTACCCCGTTTTCCTGGCGTCCTCGGGAGTGTCTAGATCGGCGGGAACTGGCGCGGCTGGATGTGGGCGAATGCGGAGACAGGGGCTGGCTGGTGCGGTTGGGGCTATAAGCGAAGGCGGCCTGGCGGAACCTGGTTGGGCGTGTGTCGGGTTCGGGGCAGTCGCGGAGGTAGTGGTTGGCTGAGCCACAACGGAAACACTGGTTGTTCTCTCGTCGCTGGTTAGGGCGGTTATAACGGCGTTGGTTGCTTATGTCCATGGGGTCTTCGGCTGGTTGGCGGTTCTCCAGGGGGCTTCTTCCCCTTCAGGGGCGACAGGGACTTCTTCCTGGGCGTCAGGGGTACTCCTTCGGAGGAGCATTAGTCCTCCGGGGGCTGGCTGTAGTTCGGTTGCAAAACGGCGTCGTCGGTTTTCTAGGTCTTGTAAAAGGCGGCTAGATCGTGGTATTTATAACTAGGCGGTGGGTTATGTACTAACATCCCGCGTAGTTCTCGGGAGACGGCTTGCTCTAGTAGGGTGGGGAGGGCTTCTTCCGACATTTCTCCCTCTAGTGCAAGGCGTTGGAATTCGGCGAAGAAGGTACTGAAATCTTTGTGGGCTTGACGGAGGCGGAACAGTTCGGCACGGGCATTATTAATACGGTTCGGGTCTCCAAAGGCGCGTTCTAGTAAGTTGATAATATCCTGGTAGTCAGGAGTTGACATTCCCCGGCTTTAATATGCGGTAAAACCTGAGCATAAGCTCGTCCCTTGAGTCGGCCAGTTACATAAGACATTCGGGCAAGGCGTGTCGGGAATCGGTCATAGTTGGCTTTTAGTTTGGAGTGTATCTGGGAGACGAAACGGCGCAAGTCGGTTCGGTCACCTTCAAACTTGTCAGGGTCGGGTAGTCGTTCGGTAAGACTGGCTGATTCGGCAGATCGGGAAGGAGGCGGAGAAGTCGTTCCCACAGGAGCCGCTGTAAGAAGCTCAGCTGGTATGCTAGTCTCGGGGTCTCGCGGGGCATAGGTACGGTAGGGCGGGCGGCGTCGAGGGCACGCCGTTCGGCCAGGCGGGCTTCAAAGAGGGCGTCATCTTTCTCTTTCAAGGTTCTCTTGGTCTGTTGCTCAACATATTCGAGTTGGATTTGTACAGCGTCGCGCTCTTTAGCGATCCGCTGGAGGGTATGCTCTCGATCCTGGATTTTCTCTTGGTCGGCTTGGAGCTGGTCCTCGAGGTGAGAGATACGGTTCTGGGCTTCCTCGGCGTAGGTGTAGACACTTTTGAAGTACTCGAACCAGTCGTCGAGATGCTCGGGGGCGTGGGCTCGGAAGGAGTCTGCGCCATCTGGCAGGAACGGAGGAAGCGGTCTAGCGGTCATTGCGTTCGGCGTCCAAACGGTAGGAGCTACGTAGTGTCACGGGCTGGTCTCGGGAATACAGGTGAACGGGGAACGCTTCAGGCGGAACGGGATCTATTGCTACGGATAGGCACTGCAGGCGGATCAGACTATTGACAAGACGTAGCTCGAGGAGCTACGTTCAGGATCTATCTAGTCGGTGAACTAAAGTCTCAGCGATAACGTATCGCCACGTGATCTAACCCACTTGTAGCTCTAGGGTAGGCAGGTCCGGTCTTGGTCTGTGACAACGGTGGTCTAATAATGCTATCACGACCCGCAATACCAACCTGTCCACTCGGTCCTCATCCAACGGCTGCGTATCCGGATCATCGACATATGCTTCGACAATTTCACTTAATTCGTCGAGTGGCTCACTCTGCCGCTTCGATAATCGATACCCGGGCCTATCTTCGTCCGCCATGTCCTCGGCACGGTATACCATGCAGTTGTTGAACGGATCGCGTGCGCCTTGATGTCCTTAATTGTATGTGTATTGTTCAACTTTTCCCCCCCCGCCTTCCTTGGAGAGGGGTCTGCTTATTATGCTTTCCTGAATGGGTCTAGGGTCGCCGACAGCTGACCGATAGGTCACACGATACCCCGTGCGGCCATCCTACTGTTCAACAGCAGTACCCACCTGCCGGTCATACCCACCTACCGGTCAGCGAAAAAAATCCCCATACATAATGCGCGTTTGTAACCTCATGGGAAAAATTTAATAAAAATATTAAAAATAAGTTAATCACTGGAGTTCAGATCAAAATTGGATCTATTTTAGTATTCTCTAGGTCTCTTAACCTCACGCCCTGTGCGGGTGCGTACGACACCTAATTCTTCCCTCCCTGAATATGACCTCTCATCCTCTTCCATCCCTCCCACCTCGATCACATCTCAGCAACACCCGCCCCGCTTCAATTTGCTTCCGTTTGGCTCCTGAAATTGTGTCACCAGCCGCTAAAGCCTCTGCCAGCGTCATAAATTTCTTATTGGGGTTCGGTACCGCCTTTCTCTTCTTACCTCTACTCAACCGGCCAACTTCCTCCTCCAGGCTGGCTATTCTGGTGCTCAAAGAGGCGATCTTGGACTCTTGGGCTTCAAACCCTTTGATATCACAGAATACCGCCTTCTGGTAGAGGGGCTCTTGTTCTTCCCCAGGTCTCTGATGTGACGGCTGGTCTTTGGCGTATTATCAGAGTCGACTTGCCCGTCTCTGTGGCCGTCTGATCCAGGCGTCGTTTCCTTCTTGTCTGGCTGAATCTCAGGATGCATGAGCGCTTTCCGTCGTGAGATCGGCCAGTTTCCAGTCACTCTCCAGCCCGAAAGGATGTTTTTCTTCGTCATACCCACTTCCCTGGCTTTGGCATAAGCCTTGATGAAGTTGACCTTGTCCACCGGCGCAGAATCCGTCAGGCTTGCCAGTTTTGGAGTTCTTTTCGATATGCAGCCTTGGATGCGTTGAAAACACCATTATCCAGTGGCTGTAGGCCATGAGAGCAATGTGCAGGCAGGTAACAGCAATATACGTTGTTCAAAAACACGTGGCCATCCACTCATCCTGGATTTTCAGTCAGCGGTATTTCTGATCGAGAACAGGTAGACACCCACAGATACATGGCTCCCATGGCCATCTAATATTATAAGCCTTGCATCTGACTCATCTGCTGGCTGAGTTTGGGGCAGATAAACCTCTTTGAGCCACTCGACCGCGATATGGTTGTCTGTCCAGCCGTTATCGGACGTGATATAATACCAGTCGGCGATCTTGTTAAACTCATCAATAAACCACTGCTTCTGAAGTTCTTTGCCCTTGAAGATAATTCCCGGCTTTAGAAGACGGCCATCTGCAGTGACGGCTTCGATAAAACTAGTCCAAGTGCGGGACTGCGAGCCTTTGAGGAAGGCCTTCCTCCTGGGATCGCTACTGCCAATTACCAAGGAATCCAAACCTAGATTTGCAATTTGTTGGTAAGTCTTGTATCAGAAGTGGTCAGTACTCACCAAATCCAGCCATGATACCGCCCTCGTCAACATTAACCGTGTTCTCAGGCTTGATCCAGCCATATTCTCTCTCCCGGATATCAAAGTACCAATTGACAGCCATTGGGGTAAAAGAATTGAACCTTGCAGCTTCCTGGCGTTTTCCTACCTTCGTATCGATCTCTGGATGGCGTTTAATAAACCTGGCTAGCCAGTGTACACCGATAGGCCTTTCCCGGCCCTGCTGTCTCAACAGGGCAGCTACGGTGGCGCGAACTTGACTGTGGGAAGGAGCATAGCCCAAGGCCTCTTGTCGAAGTATCCATGTAACTAATCTAGCCTCTTGGGATTTGTATAACAGCTGGGCAGGTTGGGTGACCTCGGACTTTGACGGTAGGCCTCTTAATCGGTCAGACAGAGTGGTTTGGGGCATTCCATGCTTCTGGGCGGCCTGGTGCTGCGAGAGGTGATTATCTGTAACATCCAGTATAGCTTCAATGACATCATTCTCTGTATAAGACTGTTGAGGCATTTTCAAGGCGATTAAAGGAAGCTGCTACAGATAAAAGTTTGATGAAATTTCGGGAGGCTGGGTGATGAAGGGGGAGAACATTCGAGAGAGAATTTTACATTAGTGCCATGCGACCAAACTGCTTGTGTAAAATACAAATGAACATGCCAATATGAAACAACATGAAACTCTCAGTAAGACACAATCTGTTCCATGTAAATAACTTCAATTTTGGCCAAGCACTGTGCAAGCGAAGTTGGACATTTTGTATGGGGAATTTCTTTTTTCGCTGACCGGTAGGTGGGTATGACCGGCAGGTGGGTACTGCATGGTAATCAGACCTAGACCGACCGGGAGCCTTGACAACCCAGACCGACAGACCGAAGGGGCCGGTCTCCGGTCAGTCAGTTTGTTAACCACACTGAGCACGCTAAGTGCGATACTCTGAATAGTCGCTTAGGCGGGTGACTGGAGCGCAAGACGTAGCCTAACAAGTCAGAAAAGTTCCTGCTTGCAAGCCTTTGATGTAACAACAACGGGAAAGCCCTGATATTTTAGCGTTACATGTGACAGCGCTATGATGATGTTTCTATCCATATTGCCGAGGGCCCGTGCTGTTAACGCTCTGACATGTTCCTGTCACACCCACACCTGAACTTTATTGCCCAGGCAGCTTGCAAGTCACAGCACCTTATCCAACCAGACACTCTGTCCACCTTCTCTTTTTAGGACCTGCTTACCCCGGTCTCCTTGTCCTTGATCTTTGTTTCGAAACACGGCTGAACAATTCAGCTGAACCTGACAATCCGGACTCTCAATTTAAGAGGCCTTCCTAATATAGTATAGCTATGAAATATTTTAGTCATTACGCCATTTTCTGAAACACGGTTTCTCAGGACATCTATGTTTAGCTCAATATCTTAGATATCTCTATGAAGATGGGTTGTTTGTCTATTGCAATATCCATACAAATAATGTATATATAACCTCCGTTGATTACCTGGTCATATTCTCTCTATCATCTCATTTCTCAATCACTCGTTACTTGTCTCTTCATCAGTCGATACTGTTTTCAAAATGCTGGCCACTTTGTTCGTTTCTGCCCTGGCCTGGAGTCAGCTCGCGCAAGCATGGAACAATTACCAGAGTCATAGGCGCCAATGGTGTGGTTATGCCTGGACTCACTGGTTAGAACATTCCTATTGATCACATGACGTTATGCCTGAAGCTGATGATTAACAGTTCTTGACGGTACTCCTCGATCAGTTACCTCTGCTGCCTCTGGCGGACAGGTAGATACCAGCGTGATCCGTGACCCGGAGCTTGGTAGCAGTAAAGCCTCCGCACTTGGTCGAACTAGCAAAGGTCCGGTCGATCCTGCTCGCGTCATCAAACGTTCATGCAAGGTCTCTCGAGTCGATCCCTTGCTGATAGCATCCTTGGAGGAGGAGAAGAAGGTATAGTGCAACCACAAGGGACAGATAGCTTTCAGCAACTAAAGTTTTATAGCCACGAGAGAGGCCGTATCTTTCGTAACCGGGAATGCCGGCGCAGTTATAAATGGTAGGTCTTTATTTACATCTTCTTGCTAAAGATTCTTGGTACTAACTTATTCCAGGCGTACAAGACGGAGTCGAAGAGCTCCCCAGTGGGTGGCTTGGCTCTAGGTAGGTTGGCTTGAAAGAGCTGGTATTGTAACTTATATACTAATAGATTGTAGAGGCTGAGCACGGGGTCAATGGTCTTCTAGATGATTTCTTCCAAACCGCGAAGGGAGTTCCATCTCCTCGTGGATATATCGAAGATAGCGTCCAGAAGTGTGCTGGCGCTGGTGCGAAGTCTGGTTTACCGACTACTGCATCTGATGGAACTCTCAAGTTGATCTATCATCAGGTTCGTAAGAAAAAAGCAACAAGACTCTAGTTCATTGTTTGTATTGACAATTATTCTCTTAGGTTAATGAAGACGGTGCTGGCCCCTGCTGGTAGATATTGACTTTACCTCGGGAGGACTGATCCATCAGCGTTCGAGTCTGCCTCCGTTGTACAGAATATTGTCGGCGTATTGGGCTTCTCTACCGGAAGCTCGACTGACTTTCCGGTAGTTGTCAAAGTGCCTGCCGGTAAAGCATGCTCTGGAACTGTGGCCGGTGTTTCTGGTGTGTGCATTGCAAGGGTGCGAAACAGTGCTACTGCTGGTCCTTTTGGCGGCGCAGCGGCCTTTACTCATCACCCCAAGGCTGCAAAGGCGAAGCCTTCCAGCGCAAAGTTC
The DNA here is from genome assembly GCF_019609905.1 of Fusarium poae. Classification (NCBI taxonomy): domain Eukaryota; kingdom Fungi; phylum Ascomycota; class Sordariomycetes; order Hypocreales; family Nectriaceae; genus Fusarium; species Fusarium poae. Next base: position 27,643 of record NW_025408666.1, read on the forward strand.
CGTCACCGCCATGTCTAGTTTCGTATTAGGCACTGAGCGTCCTGATGCATGCTGCGAATAGCTTTATGCCGTGTCCTAGTGACCAATTTGCATGCGTTTCCCTGTATTGGGCAATTCATCAACGTACCTTTCTCATAGCTTTTCAACACATAGCATAATCTTAATATACAACCATACATACCAAACCTTGAAGGCCCGTGCAACTGGCTTTTTACTGGTCGTTAAATAGAAACCGAATACGGGATGTCAAGCGACCTAAAGTCACATTCAACTTGACATTACACCGTCGATTTTGAACTTCCTATCTAACGTCACACAGAAGCATCATACTCCAATTCTCACACAAGACCTTTTTAACTTTCTATCTAACGGAACACTTACTTCTCAACTATGCCTTTAAAAGGCCTCAGCAGTCCAAAAGAATCGTCTTGCAATATTGGAGAATATTTCTGTTTACAAAGATATCATGGGCAGTCCTCTTGATACAAGGTAGAAAGATATAGGACACGCGTAATCTGGTTGTAGCTTGTGTCTTTAAACCATTGTCAGGAAGCATCACATAAGCCAAGATGGGAGGACTTTCATCGGAATCCGGCCATCTCTGCTGCATTGGAAATGTATTAGGATGGATTTATAATAGGTATTTCGCACCTCTAAGCGCATCTTTGAGAGCATCGTATCCTTCTTTCGCTTTAATAATGTAGGCACAGCCAAAGACTGCTCTGAGAGATGTATCTCGACGTCGTGATTGTATTCTTCTTTCCAGAGACAACGGGCGGCGGCAAACGCGCCCTCGTGCCATTCCTCGGGCCAACATTCTTCAATATAGCTCTTGCGTTTAGAAGGATCGAGAAGGAGAACCGCAGCATATACGGGGATATCCTCGGTCATAGTGTAATACTTATCGAGTATGAACCAGCACATATCGATAGAGTGAATTAGGTAGACTAACTCACCGCCACCCCGTACACCCCCGACCCCGCACACCTCACAACATCCACTCGTTATTGAAGTCTACACTTTGATATTACTCTGTAATTATCAAATTAAATCCGTATTTTTCATTTTAACGGAAATGAATTTGCAAGAGTCAGATTATGAATACAGGATGTTTCTGGCGGTCAATGATGCCGAAAATATAGGTTTGCGCGCTTCCGGCGCGAAAAACACAGCATGAAAACTCTCGACATTGAAGGATCGTTGCGCCGGCGGCTCCTACGACATCAACACATCACATCAGAGAGAACTGTCGTTAACGCCAGAGCAAGAGGGAGACCTTGTGACATATATTGTCGAACGAGAGAAGGCTTTTCAGCCTTTAACAAGGACTGAGATACGCCTCTTTGCAGAGCAATTGTCAGAGGTCAACGGGTAGATACGATATATCGGCAAAAACTGGGTAGACCGGTTCTTCATACGATATCAGGCCATAGAAAAAGCCTACGAAAGGTCTTTGAGTCATCAAGGAAACGTGCCGTCACAAGAAAGTCACTTTCTGACTACTTTACCGGTCTTCAATGGGTCATTAACGAGAAAAACGTCAAACGAGAGAATACATATAACGTCGATGAGAACGGCGTTCAGCTTGGAGAGACCCGGGCCGGCATAGTAGCCGGGACATCTATGACAGCAAGATCTGAAGTTATCAAGTCAGACAATTCAACTTGGGCTTCAATTATCGAGTGTATACCAGCAGGAGGTATCCGGCTTACTCCCTGTGTCGTATTTAGTGGAAAAAAAACCTCCAAGGACAGTGGTTTCCACGCGTTTTCCCAGTTGGAAGTACGCCGCAAGTCCCTCGGGTTGGTCCAACTCAGATATCTTCATCCGGTGGTTCATGGATACATTTATCCCTGAGACTACGCCGTCAGATCCCTCTCAATGGAGACTATTAGTATTAGACCGGCACAAATCACATATCACACCCGAATTGATGAAGAAGGCTTGGATGCACCGTATTTGGCTATCTTGGTTACCCTCACATTCATCACACATTACTCAGCCGCTTGATGTTGCGGTATTTGGGCCGTTGAAAACGTACTATCACCAGTTGACCCGCGCTTGGGCTAGCTACGAAGCAACGTCACCACACCAACAACAACTCTTCCTAGAAGCATATGAAAGGGCTTTCGAAAAGCTATGAGCCGTAGGAACATAATGAGTGGTTTCTCGAAGTCTGGGGTATTCCCAATCTGCTTGAGGAAGGCGATAGAGGCGTTAAAGCCCAGGGAGAGGAAACGCAAGACCTTTGAAGGTCCTACAACGCCGAGAAAGCCGCGAGTAACAGATGATCTAGCCTGGAGTACGCCTCAAGGAAGTGCCGATATTCGAAAACAACAGGAAGCTGCTCAAAGTGACGGAATTGTATCGATCCGGGACTTCAATTGTATCATGAAGAAGGCAATGAAATCAATTGACAACAAAAACAGTCAAATTCAACGCCTTGAAGAGGAAAAGCTGTTTTGAAAGCTTCAGCGGCGGCAAAAGAGCCTACTGGCCGAGTCGCAGTTGAATTCAACCCAAATTCAGCTTTCCTTCAATTAACCAGATCATCACGGCGCGAGATCAAGCAGAGAAGAATACACTGCACAGATTAGAGCAAAAAGCCAAGGAAAAGGCTAAAGAATAAGCTGAGGAAAATCCCTTAGTGAGAATAGATGTTTTCTAAGCAGTATGTAAAATTTTAACTCAATTGAATTAATACATATAATTGTAGAATTATTTGAAGCTATCTATATGTTATTGATGTGATGCTCTCACGAGTGTGCGGGGTCGGGGGTGTACGGGGTGGCGGTGAGTTAGTCTAGTCAGTTACCCCTCACTCACTTTCTCATGCTAGTTAGGTACTGCCAACATGTCTCACTATGATTGGGCAGGCTCGCGCCCCCCAATGCGGGAGGCCCACCTAGTGTGTTAGGCAATTGGCCGTTACGTAGACCAGAGTGCATTCTAGATAATTCCCACGCAGGCCTTGTGTGGACTCCCAGCAGCTCTTCTATCACGAAACCTGACACCTAAGGACAATTAATTCTAATAGCCTCAACTTGTATTGACCTTACTGCGCATAGAGTCGCAGTCTATCAGCTGCTTTCTTCATACGATCCCTTCAACACGTACAACAAGATACGACGCTACCGATTTCCCGTCCTCAACAGATATGGACTCATCCGTTGTGTCAAATACAGTCATGCCTTTGAACAAGCGCATGTTAGAGCAACGATCCTACATGGACTGTCTTTCGGAGTTGGTTCATTCGTCCGAATGTTTATCGTCCAAAGGCTACATTACAGCTCTTTTGTCAGATGCCGACCTTGAGAAGAAGAGACGTTGTGCCCGGTGCAACTCATGTAGGTGATTTTATCCACTCTCATGAACCGCGACCTGACCCATCCAGTACTTTCCAAGAAACAGAGACCACCTCGATCAAAGCCACTTCCCAAGCAAGATCCTACGAATTCGGATCCTCCATCCCTATTTGCAAGTAATGTCCCGGACGAGATCGATTCCCTTGGACTGGAAAGATTGCAGTTGGAAGAAACACGGGCACCGGTGATGCGCTGTAGGTTCCATGATGGAAAAAAGTCAATAAGGTTATAATTCTCACCCTTTCTAGTCTAGATGTAGTTCGCTGATAATAATGACAGAGATGGACTTGTTGTGGCGAGCATTTGATGGGACCTCCTTGCAAGCAAGAAGAGAAACATCAGCCCGAAGAACGTACCCTCAAAGAGATATCCACTCGTTGGCAGTACTCCGAAACGCCATCGTCAACGACAAGGATCACTCGCAAAGCTGTCGTGATCGACTGTGAAATGGGTACAGCGGCATCCGGCGATTGCGAGTTGATACGACTAACACTTATCGACTACTTTTCTAATCATGTTTTGATCGATAAACTCGTTTGGCCTGATGTCCTGATGAGCCATTTGAACACCAAGTGGTCGGGAGTAACGTGGAAGCTGTTATACGAAGCACGAAAGGAAAAGAGGTGCATATTAGGCTGGAAAAATGCCCGAGCTTTGATATGGAAATACGTGAGTGCAGAAACGATTGTCATCGGACATGGTGCAAATTCAGATCTCTCTTCATTGCGATGGATCCATCCTCGAATTATCGATACGCTTATCGTCGAGAGGAACAATTCTGATGAAACAACCGGGCTTTCACTGAAGAAACTGGCTGAGAAGCGATTGCAGAGAATTATACAGAAAGGGAAAGGTCACGATAGCCTTGAGGATGCAACTGCCACACGAGACTTGGTCCACTGGAATGTCGCGAGAATGCTCGAAGGAGGGTCAAGTTAAGCATAGTCAGATCCATAGAAGTATCTGTTGGATGTTGAGGGTTCACCCTGTCACAGACCAAGACCGGACCTGCCTACCCTAGAGCTACAAGTGGATTAGATCACGTGGCGATACGTTATCGCTGAGACTTTAGTTCACCGACTAGATAGATCCTAAACGTTGCTCCTTGAGAAAAACTTTTCACAACAGCGAGAACGAATTTTTAAAACAACAGCCACAAACCGTGCTCAAACGCTTCTTCGACGGGTTGATTGAATAGCCTGGAGTCTAGCGCATCGCTCAGTGCGTTTTTAGACTGTCATGGCGACCTCTTTGCCCCAAGAAGGGGCATGGCCCGCCGAATTCCGCAAGCATGCCATGCAACTCGGTAAATACCTCAAGGACACCCTCCTGTACATCGAACGCGCGAAAGACCAACCTGTTCCCTATGATCTGGCCAGGACTATGGCTATGGGCGCACTGTCCCTTGTTAACAAGATCAACAACATCCCAGATGTCAGCACCGTACACGACGCGCTCCGGATGGAGAGAACGGAAGCAAAGATCGCAGCGGAAAGCACGATGCAGGCTCTAGACGAAATCAAGATGGAACTTAAACAAGAACAGCCGGGCCCACCACACCATAGCAGCTAGCAGACCGGTATACAAGTGCGGCTCCGTATAGCCCATCGGGCGTGGCTTAATACCAAGTGCCGCGCAGAAGCATAGTAGCGAATTCGTATATACATTTCCACCGACGTGAGTTTTGATCGAAGCCACGATAAATCGGAAGACAGCTCGGTCTAGTGCATCCTGCAGCGGGCTAGTCAAACCTTCACCCCCTGCTCGCCGTCATCACTATCATCGTCATCCTGATATTCGTCCTCATCTCCATCTTCGACTTCGTCTTCATCTTCGTCTTCGTCTTCGTCTTTGTCTTTGTCTCCGTCTTTATCCTTAGCTTGTCTCTCTCTGCCGCTAAAGAACCCGCTGTCGTGACTGCTTGGAGCCCTGTCCCTCTCGAGCTCTTCAGCAACATCGCGCAACAAGCTCCACTGCTCATCCGTAAAGCGAACGGCCCAGCGTTCAAACGCTTCTTTCCGCCCAATGCGATATGCCTTCCAGCAGAAGCTTAAGTAACGGTGACCGACAGACGTATACTGGCTCATCGATTCTTCCTTGCCTTTGCAACCAAACGGCACGCCGCTCGGTGTTACTGATGAAATGCTGTTAAGCCACTGTAACGTCTCGGTCGGCACGCTATAGAGCCGCCAGCAGCAACGTTCTACCTCACGATCAAAGCTCTGTCCAAACCGGCCAAGCAATAGTCGCTCGCGGGCTGCTTCCTCGTCTTCTTGCCTCCCAGTTGACACTGCCTGTTGCTGGCCTTGCCCGTATCCACTGGGCTGCATCGTGAATGTTGATCAAGTTCCGGGAGCCAAAGTGTCGTACCCAACCTAGCCTCTTGACCCACGGCGAGTCACGGTCGATCTCTTCCTCCAAGTCACCCTTCCGTAGTCGTACGGCATCTTCCTCTTCCAATCGAGCCTGACTTATAGCAATAAGCTCATCCATAGCACTCCGACTGGTAGTATCAGCTGTATCAGCTATATCGGACGGGCCATTACTGTCGCTGTCATCTCGAACGATCCAGTAGCGTGCATGCTTTCCTCCTATCCACGTCTGTAGCCGCACCTTAATCCACGGTTCCTCTGCTATATCGTGCCCTGCCTCTCGCCGATGACGGACGATACTATCGCGTGCAATAGTAAGATACATACCTGGGCATTTGAGTTAACTCATGAGTTTCGACCCCCTAACTCAATCATATGAGTTTCGATCTGATCATGACTCACTCATGAGTTAAACTCAGACTCATGAGTCAACTCATATAATTTCGTCATGTGACACCGCCCACTTCCTCGATGCATCGTTAGTCGTGAGAACGTACTCTAATGAACTTATTGAGTAAAATTGTGAACCGTCAAAAATCACCACACTACTCTGTATCACTAATTTCTGTATCTACATTGCCATTAACACCGTCCGGGTCGCACACTAGTCCTAGTCCACCGTCCCGACTCGCTACAATATGCCCATTCCGTATCCAATTGCCGAGACACTCAACTTCTTCTATTCGCTCGCACGTTATCGACAGCCGGTCCCATGACGCAGTCCTACGCGCGCCGGAGAAGGTCCTTTCAGGCTCTGCTGATTGAGGGTTTATCGAGAGTATATCGATGGGCCATACGGCTAAGGCGTGGAAATTGCCGTCGTTGTTCAGTGCGACACCACCACTCTAGAGGTTCGCAATCAATCTTGATAGCTGGAGTATTGATAAATGCCTCTAGGTTATCACTGTCTGTTGACACAGCCGTCTCGACCTCCATCTCCTGCAGCAAAAGCTGTAGCTGCGAAGGCGGCTTCCCTGGCGCGACTGGAGTATCTTCTGGAGTAGTTACAATGTCTCCATCTATATCATTGACGCTGTTGCTGATATTGTATTCCTCCTCATACCTGTCGGACACCCGCAATCGCCGGATTGATACATGCACTCTTCCAGTTCTTATCCAAGTATGCTTTCCGACAGCGTGGATCCCGAGAAAGAAAGAAGCGGCGACGTAAACGGGAGCCTCTTCAGACATGGTGTAGTATTTATTGAGTACAAACCATCCCATTTCGATAGAATGAAGCATGCGACTATCATGGAATTCCGGGGTCGAGTAGTGTATCTAACAAATCAGCGACTATCATATCTTGAACCGAGGTAGACATCGGGTACCTTCGCTTTCTCGAAGTGGCTGAGAAGACCATCCATCAGCCGCAGTGTACTGCAAATGCTCGCTTTATCGCCTTCTGTTATCAGCGTTGCCTCAGTAAAAGGCTGGAGAAAAGCATGGGTTTTCGATAGTATATCCCAGTCAGCGCCCGTTAGAAGATTAGTGAGGCCAATGTCCTTGTCATGGTCTACCATAAACTGGACGATCTGTACCTTCTTATCGAGGGCAACACTGATGGTTTTATACCATGAGGACCATCGCGTTGTGTTGTCGATGCCGAGACTGCGATTCACAGCTTCGCGCCAGTCATCGCTGTGAATCGGGGAGTTACGAAGCCAGACTGCAAGATGGTGGAGCTTCCGGAGAGCACCAATACCTTCCCACCCACTAAATTCTACTCTGCGAGCATTTCTGTCTCTTTGCTGTCTCCCATGGTTCTCTTCCAGTGTTTGATCCACCGGAATATCTGATGCAGGAGGCGCACTCACCGAGGGCAGCAGAGAAAGTCTCGACAGATTGTGCACCAGCGACATCGCCGGTGGCATGAAGAGCAGCTTTTAGAGCTTCTTTCGAGCGCGCGAGAAGGAAAGCTTGAAGGGAAAGGTTAATAATATGGCCGAAACAGCGGATACGGCGGCGGACAGGGTCGAAGATAATCTAGGCGGAACTTAGCTGGGACAGGAAAAAGTCACCGCATAGCCTTTCACTTACTTCTCGCTCGTTAAAAAGCTTTTCTGATAAGGCCTCTAGGCAAGTATTGTTGGAGGTTGCATTATCTCCGGTATGATATCCCACGCGTCGAATCCCAAAGCGCTTCAGGACATCAGCAATCAGACCGGCCTGAGACTTTGAGTGGTCTTTTGGGCATTCTAGCAGCCCTAGGAGCGCCTTTCGCCGAAAGGCTTTCGGAGCCCGTAGTCCTTATCGACCCATTGTCCACATACTGCTAGCATACCATGCCGATGTGGCGATGTCCAGAAGGTCAGATGAGATGTGAATCATCGAAACGGCAGACCGAAGGGATTGGGCCAAATGATCGGCGTATAACTCATAGTTCGCTGAAATATAGCGCATTACTGTACGTCGGGAAGTGATTAGGCTATCCTCGATAGCAGGATTGCATGCTAGGGCCAGGTCCTTTAGCTCATCCCACTCAACCATCGAAAAGGCCACCCTGCGACGCGTAACAAGGCCGATGATAGCGTCGACATAGGCCTGCCGATTGAAGGCATTCCGTAATGCTGCCGCGGATGGCGTGGTGGATGAGGTGATATACGTGCCGAGAGATTGCTGGGATCGATTCTGCCGGCTGGAGAGCCCGATCAGATACGGGTGGTGATTTCTTATGTGACGCCGCGCATTGCCCTTATAGCCATCCCTCCATGGGCTCGCCTTGCAGTACAAGCAAACATATAAAGCGCGAGGCTTTGCCTTCTCTCTGGTGAAAAATCTCTCAACATCGATGAAGTCGGGATTAGAAGAGGGTGTGCTGGGCACAGAAGATGATTCCGATACCATAGCGATGGCTTAATGGTATAGGTAATGAATTCAAGAGAGAGAAAGTCTGTTGGCCATCGCCATTGTAGCTGCGGAACTTGTATTGAAGCTTCCGAACGGATGAGTATGAGCCATTGGCCGCTTTTCAACAAAGTAAATTTGCAACAAGCTAACTTAACTTAGTTAGACTAAATCAAGGGTTGAAATAGTGGGGATGCCGGCGTGAGTTTCATGAGTTAACTCATGAGTCAGCGGCGATAACTCAGACTCAACTCATATGAGTTTTGTGAGTTTGAGTTATGAGTTAACTCAAATGCCCAGGTATGAGCCTAGCCTTTTAACCCACGACGAGTCACGGTCCATATCTTCCTTCAAGTCACCCTTCCGTAGTCGTACGGCATCTTCCTCTTCTAATCGAGCCTGACTTGCAGCAATGAGCTCATCCATAGCACTCCGACTTGTAGCATCAGCTGCATTAGCTGTATCGGACGGGCCGTTGCTGTCGCTGTCGTCTCGAACGATCCAGTAGCGCGCGTGATTTCTCCCTCCCATCCACGTCTGTAGCCGCACGTTAGTCCATCGCTCCTCTGCTGCTCCATGCCCTGCCTCTCGCCAATGACGGACAACATTATCTCGTGCTTTAGTGCGATATCGGCATGCGCGACAGCTGTACCCTCTGAGATAGCAAGATGTTCAATTGCCTGACTGTTATCTTCGGGTGTTGCAGTAAGCATCGGGTCAGCTACCTCAAGCGTGCCGTAGTAGTCTTTGATGTCCTTGAGCACTTGGCCCTTCATTTGATGAACATATCGGAAGTGTGACTCAATGCCGGCGCCGGGACGGATAGCTGCTTGACAGAGCCGGCAGATAAGTATCTGATACTCCTGATTGAGCTGTATGATATCCTCCATTGCTGCTTTATGTCACCTCTTTCGTCTTGGTGATAGAAAGTAAAGAGAGAAGCAGTCTTGTTGTTTTCCTTTATTGACTGAAGTCCCCTTTCTTATGCGTTACGCTAACCCCAAGCTGACGCTAGCTAACCCCAAGTGTGGGGTTGGGGTTATTTTCAGCCAATCAGCTACTCGGCTTCGACCAAAGCGATTTGGACCAAATTTTACTACCCGCAACCCCATTTTGGTGGCCGATTTGATCCAAATCGTCTGTGAATAGTACCTAGGGTGCCGTAACGCTTTCGCACGTGAAATTGGCCAGTTTCCAGTGACCCTCCAGCCAGACAGTATGTTCTTCTTAGTCATTCCAACTCGGCGAGCCTTGGCGTAGGCCCTGATGAAATTGACCTTGTCCATCGGAGCGGAATCAGTCAACGAGGCGAACCTTTCCAACTCTCGTCGATATGCAGCCTTCAACGCGTTGAATACTCCATTGTCCAGTGGCTGGAGTCCATGAGAGCAGTGTGCTGGTAGATAGCAGCAATAAACGTTGTTCAGAAAGCATGTGGCCATCCATTCATCCTTCTATCACTCAGCACTGATCTTGAGGTGGGGAAAATGAAGAACATACAGTTGCATGGCTTCCATGACCATCTAAAATGATCAGTCTCGCGTCTGACTCGTCAGCAGGTGTTGTCTGGGGCAGATAGACTCTTTCAAGCCATTCAATGCCTATGTGGTCATCAGTCCACCCGTTGGGCGATGTTATGTAATACCAGTCTGCTATCTGCTTGAACTCCTCAAGAAACCATTGTTTCTGCAGTTCTTTTCCTTGAAGATTATGCCAGGAACTAAAGCGCGACCGTCAGAAGTGACAGCTTCGATGAATGAAGTCCAATTTCGAGTTTGTGGTCCTTTGAGAAAGGCCTTGCGCTTCGGGTCCGCGCTTCCAACGACCAGGCTATCTAGACCTGAACCCAGAGGGTTAGTCGGCCAAAATTCAAGAATTGACAAGGAATAGAGGTGAATGCTTGCCGAAACCAGTCATAATACCGCCTTTATCAACGTTGACGGTGTTTTCAGGCTTGATCCAGCCATACTGGCCATCCCGGATATCAAAGTACCAATGAACCGCTTTAGGTGTGAAAGAGTCGAACCTCTTGGCTTCTTGGCGTCTACCCATCTTGATCTTTAGGTCTGCACGGCGATTGATAAATTTATTCACCCAGTTGCGTCCTAAGTCGAGATGTTCGCCCTGCTGTCTTAGCAGGCCCATGACGCAAGCGCGGATTTGACTATGGGACGGAGCATAGCCAAGGACTCCTGACGGAGAATCCAGAAAGCCAGTCTATCCTCTTGTCTCCTGGACAGCCGTCGATGAGGGTGTATCTGCTTTTCACGGCCCCGCGGCCGTGAAGTCTGTCGATTAGAGTCCTTCGGGGCACTCCCCGTCTATGAGCGGCTTGAGGAGGTGAAAAGCCATTGTCAGTGACATCTAATATGGCCTCTACCATGTCGTCCTCTGTGTATTTCCATCGAAGTCGTGACCTAGGAATTTTTATGTCGTTGTCAAAGATAAAGACCAAAAAACAAGGCAAAGAGTAGTGAGGAATTTAGTGATTAAACTAACGACATTTCCATAGCACAGCACGCATAGATCGCGCACCCCGCACAGCCTTATAAGGTCAGAATCATAACATCCAATCATCTTTATGATCAATAGAGGTAATTTCTTTTGAGTAGCTATCCATTTAGGCTGACTTTTATGTAAGTGAAGTTGGTGAGTTTTGGTGGAGCTTTTTATTTTGCCTGGCGAAAGAGGGGTGGTGCCGAAAGAGGGGTTGTGGATGGTAAGGACTTAACGCGGTTTGTTAGCAATCAAGACCACGTTTTGGGCTTTTGTAGCAAGTATGCATATATCATGCAGCTTGTTACCAAAGTGATACGTGCGCCCCTTCCAAGTCAAACAGAATCAATTTCGTAGGTCGTTACTAGGAACTGGGAAAGGGCTGCTTGGAACCAAGAAGATAATTATGCCTGCCCCCGCTTTAAGAGAACTTCATCACTAGCACACGACCTGATCGACAGCCGATAGCGACAGTTGATCCAGCAACAGCGGTTTCCACCCTCGATAGTCCGGAGGTAGCCAAAGCATCTCCTTTCCATCTTGAACAATCCATGCACCGCTGGTGCTTATGCCCCAACCAGAATGGCGAACACCCCGTAAGGTTATTTCAGTCGACCTATCATCAACGGCAGGCGGTAGAGCCGGGTGATATAGGTTTAGGAGTCCAATGTCGGTATAGAGGAGAGAATTTGTCCTTGGATCAAATGAAAGGTGATATAACACTCTGCTAACGCTAAGCGTCTGCAGGCACGCGCCCGTGGCTGCGTCCCAGATCTTGACTGTGTTATCATCTGAGCCAGATGCAAGACGCTGGCCATCTGCTGAGAACACCACCGAGCTCACCCAATCGCCATGGCCCTCGAGAGTCTGCTCGCATGCGCCCGTGGCCGCGTCCCAGATCTTGACTGTGTTATCACCTGAGCCAGATGCAAGACGCTGGCCATCTGCCGAGAACACCACCGACATCACCGAATCGCCATGGCCCTCGAGCGTCTGCTCGCATACGCCCGTGGCCGCGTCCCAGATCTTGACTGTGTTATCACCTGAGCCAGATGCAAGACGCTGGCCATCTGCCGAGAACACCACCGACCTCACCCAATAGCCATGGCCCTCGAGCGTCTGCTCACATGTGCCCGTGGCCGCGTCCCAGATCTTGACTGTGTTATCACCTGAGCCAGATGCAAGACGCTGGCCATCTGCCGAGAACACCACCGACCTCACCCAATCGCCATGGCCCTCCGAGTGCTCGCATGCGCCCGTGGCCGCGTCCCAGATCTTGACTGTGTTATCACCTGAGCCAGATGCAAGACGCTGGCCATCTGCCGAGAACACCACCGACGTCACGGACCAGCCATGGCCCTCGAGAGTCTGCTCGCATGCGCCCGTGGCCGCGTCCCAGATCTTGACTGTGTTATCACCTGAGCCAGATGCAAGACGCTGGCCATCTGCCGAGAACACCACCGACCTCACCCAATCGCCATGGCCCTCGAGGGTCTGCTCGCATACGCCCGTGGCCGCGTCCCAGATCTTGACTGTCTTATCATCTGAGCCAGATGCAAGACGCTGGCCATCTGCCGAGAACACCACCGACGTCACCGAATCGCCATGGCCCTCAAGCGTCTTCTCGTAAGCGTTCCAATCTGCCTCCATTCTTGGCTTCAATACCATCCAATCCGGCTCCTCCTTCTTAAAGAGCTCTCTGGTGAGACTGTGTTCAGGACTGAACACGAGTGCGAACGCATAAGCCTGCAATGGAGCAATCTCGATGGCGCGAGCATGAGAAAGAATGAATCGGCGCGCATCTCGAAGTAGTTCTGTCAGTTTCTGCGCTCCCGCGATTTTCTATAACCTTGTTAGACGGCTTCCAATATACATCTAGAGCAGCTTACCACTAAAGCCTCGAGCTTGTGTACCGCCTTGGTTCCCTCCGATATGCTTCGTAGCAGACCAAGACATTCCAGCCAATACAAGTACTTCTTCTGGATGAATACATGGACGTTGCCGTTATCCCGTAGAATGTCGTTGACTTCTGCGACATCTGAGTCGTGAAGATGGTCAACCCAGTAGACGCATGAATATCGAATTGGGGATAATGGGTCGGGATTAGTCGGTGAGACCTGATCAATGGAGAATCCTGGCGTGTTGAGACTGTAGATGTTTCGTCGAAGAGTTTCCGACAGGACCTAGCGACCTCGAGAAGAGGGCATAGTGCTGGTGCGCAATGCCAGAAGGTAGGATTTGTTTTGACGCGTTCTTGAGCAGGAAATCTTTGGCTGATTGATGCACAAAGTAGATGACGCCGTTTCGAAGAGTCAGAAAAGAACCACAGGAATCGATGATTTCTTCCAACTCATCCTGGTCGAGATCTTCGAGCGACTGGGCAAGAGCCTTTAACTCGTCTAGGGTGATGGGTCGGTATACGACCGAAGCAAGAGCGAGGATCTCTTTGCAACGATCTGCATCTTTCGAATCGCTCATATGTTCCACCATTCGCTTATAGAGAGGATCAAGACCTGGGGAATGACTTCAATGTGTCGAGCGTATGGCGTTTTCGGACCTTGGGATCTGCTAGCTCTTGACAGACCAAAGCGACCCAAAGAAAGGTGCCATCGGCATTGCCAACCAAGTGACGTTGAACAGCGTCTCCTGTTTCCTTGTCGTATTTCTTAAGACCTGCCAGTCGGTTCACCTTGTATCCGATGTAGTTATTGACAGCTTTGGAGATTGAGTCCTTGTTCAACTCAAGGCGCAGCCTGACTTTCTGCTCCAAATTGTCCAGTTTCTCCTCAATGTCCGGCCAGTTACGGCTAGAGACGATCCACTTGACGCGGGAAGGTTTAGTGATGAAGTCGAGAAGCTGATGGCGATTTGTCTTGCATTCATCGAGGGCATCAACAATCAGGATCGCACCATCCACGCCCGGGTCATTAAGCATGGCCGTGAGGATCTTGGATAAGGCTTCCCAGGCATTCCCGTCCTCGAAAAGCTGCTTGCCCGCATGGTCGTGTTTCTTCCGAACATGCGAGATGAGCGACGGCTGTTGGACGACTAGAAGGTAGATCAGACCGCGCAGCACGGCCGTCGCATTACTCAGTCGTGCCTCGGTGGCCTGGCAGAAGAAATAAGACAGGCGATTGCCGGGTTCCTTCTCCAGCTCGTCGATGATACCACATAGCAGCATCGTCTTGCCCTTACCGGGGTCACCTTTGATCCAGAGCAACTGGCTCTGCGGATTATCACGCCATTGCTGGAAGTCGTCGTTATCGAGGATCCAGCGGTAAGAGTCCCTGAGCAGGCCGCCCTTTGTATCTTGGATGCGTGTCTTGTCGTCGCGAGGGTCAGTCTCGCGCAAGTCTTTCATGCATTGCTTGTCCCCATCATCTTGCACTGAACTTAGTTTATAAGGGTTGGGAACGTCGACGACGGGTAGCACCGCCACTAGTTCCCTTGTGTATGCAGCCGCGGCAGCCGCGGCATATCTCCATTCCTTGTTCTTGTGAGAGTCCGAGTAGTCGCAGATTCCCCGAATCGGTAGGCAAGGGAGGATATCCATCAGACCGGCAGCCTCCATCTCAAAACAGATGGCGTCCAGCTGTCGAGCGATGTTGTCTCGTTGGATGCCGTTCCTCATGACTTGGTTCCCTGAAGCGATCGTTCCATAGTGAATCACCGGGTTATCCGTGCTCCGCCTGTTTCGTGGTACCAGCTTCGAACGGTCGCATCCATCGCAACTAGGTGATGGCGAGGTATGCTCATACGTCGAGGAGAAGAGGCGGTCCGCTGTAGTCGGGCGGCGGTACGGGGAGTCTTCGTCGAACTTTTCCTCTAATATGAGTAGGATTCGGCTGCTGTCTCGTTCATGCCTTGCTTGTAGGGACGACACGGCCGTGCCAAGCAGGTGATGCGGGCTCTTCGGGATCGCAGTGCGTTGGATCTGTCCGTCTCCGATAGTCTTCCCTAGATCGTACTGCACCACCCTCGTCCCGACAACGACGTCGCCCAAACGCATGTCGACCTTGCCCGGCACCCGCCTCCGATTCCCACCATCAAACCAAGGCGGATCGATGGGAAGGTACGGATGAGGTGGGTCAACACGCGCCTCACCGCGTTGTTCGTTCCGTACTGGCCTATCGGCAAACACGCAATGACGATGTTGTGGCCCTGTATGCCGCCGAGCGTGTAGGTATTCGTGTCGTTTGTGTGTCTGGGCAGGTCTTCGTGGATGTCATCTAGCATGGCGCGAGCTGCGGCCATCTCTATGGGCAGCGCACAGATCCAAGCGATTGTATACTGGTTGTTCGAGGCGGGCGACCCGTTTCGCGAGTCGTAAACCCCATCTTCTGGGTCGTCATGTGCGGTCTTGCGTCGCTTCGGAGGGTGAGAGGAGCTTGCCGTAGCATGGCCTTCGTGCCAAGGTCGTCTCCCATTCATCTCGGCGAGATGTCCATCTGGTTATGATTCACAGGCGCGACTCTCCTCCGAGAGTGTCCGAGTAAGGGGTAGAGGTCGCGGAATGACTGAACTGAATAGCGTCGAGTGAAAGGCGATCGTCACAGCATAATTTGTTTTGGCCGATTCGGGGAGACGGCTAAGCGCGCGTTAGGCATCCGTGGATGGTGTCGCTGTCAGACCCATGCACGCACTGCCACCGTTTGTGAGATTTGCGTGCGGTGAGGCCTCAGCAGCTGAGAAGGACCCTTGTAGCAAGGCGCAGCCTGCGAGTCCAATAGGATTGCCGAACGATGGGATGTGCAGCTGCGCCTAGCTCAATCGCAGGGCTCTGCCGCGTTGGAAGTGGAAAAGCAATGCAAAGCAGGCGAGAGCAGGCTGGCACGGCTTGGAGTTGATATGTGCACAGCCGGCTGTCAGATCACGCGCGTGGGGCAGCTTGCCCTGGTCAGCCACCACTCACGTGCGTCTCAAGGCAGTTTGCCAAAGCCGTGCTAGAAGTTAACGTTAACTCAGATTTCTACAATATTGAGCACTTGCACCTTCCTCTCCAACAATAACTCTCGTTTATAAACGAAGCCCCATATCTCGTTCTTGAGTAAATATCCACACTGTGTACACACTTGTCTGATATGAAAAGCGCGCCTCGATGTATTTACCTGATTAATGTTAGCGACAGTACTTATGACTCGCACTGTCGACCTGGCTCCATTCCCCACATTCGCAGGCAGCAGCGGTACTTCTAAGTACTTCATTCGTTAAGCCAGAAATTGCTTACGCACCCATAAGGCGGCCAAATTCTGACAGAACATCTGCTTATGAGGTAGAGCCATGTACCCAGGTTGCCCCACCCTAGACTTACAGGGAGCATGTTTTTTTTTGGACCTTCCGGTCCAAGTGCTCATAATTGAACATCAATTGGCGGCTCGGGGGTACTGGTATATTCCGATTTTACGATCTGCAGTCCTTGTTCGCCGAACCTTGAAGCCGCGAATAATCTATATCCATTAGCCTGGCATTGGGCGCCTTACTAGATGATTGGAACTGAGGAATGATCGAATGATAGCTACTTGATGCATCCGGTAACCCTAGTTCTATTATGAATGGTCCAAGCGAATGCCTTGTCACTAAACCTTCTACTACGCACTGCCGCTCATGGGAGGACAGCCCGGAGCATATGTCCGCTATCGCCCGTACCCACTCTGATATGGTCAAAGTTGGACCGCACGGGGTAAACAGTAGGGTTGCCGTAGGCTAGGTCATGAGGCGAAATAGACCTTTTGAGATGATCTTCTATTACTGTATGACCTCAGTAGACGTACCAGTGCCTATAGTCTGATAGATAAATTAAGTGATCCTAATTACACCAGAAGTGCTAGTGTAGTTGTCGTGGATTTGAACCTTGGCTGCAGGTGTAAACTTGGAGAATGATTGCTCCTTTACCTGTCACGATCCCTGTCCCAGCGTCACGTGTACTCCACCTTTTTCACCAATCATCCATAGGCTCACCCGACACATCGTGAGCCCTCCACACCAACTACCCTGTAGCTCACCCAACATGTAGTGAGCCTTTTGCCAAAGCTCACTCCTGCATCGTGAGCCTTCCCCTAAGGCTCACTCCCACCTCAGTGAGCCCTCATGTATATATACATTCGCTTAGCACTAGATAGTACGATGGCCTACCAGCTATCAACAAAACTTCTTTACCTGAATACGCCTGACCCGCTCTATTCACTATTAAGAGACGTGACACTTCGCAACGCTCAGTGACAACGCCCTACGACTCTGCCAACATAAACCAGTACGGACTAGTTTATCCCTTGGGAACCTTCACCCGTCACACCAAGGCTATATATTTCTATAGTAAGACTCTAGGGTAAGATACTTATATAGTAAGACTACTTAAAAAATTAAAAAAGATTCTTATAAAACCTTAGCTTCTTTATTTATACTATTCACTTAACTATATTATGCTAGTTATTTACTATTTATTCTCTGCTTAGCTAAGATATAAAGTATAATTGTATTTAATCAATTATTATTACGTTTAGTTATACTATAAATAACAGCAATACTTCTCCTTCCCTTCTCCCTACTCAAACTCTCCCAGTAAAAGAGCAGCTACACAGTTGGCATTTACACATCGACTACCGCCTAGAGAGGCACCTTTACCAAGCCACAACATGTATTCCTGGCATGTCTTAAATGACTTGTTGAAATGCTTTAAGAACCATTTAGTACGGCCTGGCCGACTAAATGCGCCAAAGCATAGAGGCATTACCATATCTGGGTATTGGCATGAGTTGTCCCCTTCGTACTCTGGATCCGCAGCTCGGCAGATCTCTTGCGGCTGGTAACACTTCCAGCACACAGCGTGCCGGTCCATCCATTCCTTCTTCTTGCTCTGGCAGTCTCGAAGTGCTTTTGCTTAGCTCGAATCCAATCAAAACGTCGAGCACAAGCTGTTACGGTATGCTCAAACGATTTTCCTTCTACGCGGCAATAGAGACAGCAGCCTTTCATTGTCTCAAGATCTCTTTCGGCTCAATTCTTCATCACGTACTTGGTCCTGATGGAGCACCTCGGCAGGTCCAGTAAAGATCATCACTAACGGCAACGTCACCGCTGCCGTTGTCCCCGTCCTGTCCGGCTTCAGTCTCATCACGTAGGGGCCGTGGTAGATGGAACTCTAGGGTAGGCGGTCGGCATTGCACGTGATGCTCGGGACAAACGCTACAGAGCTCATCGCCCTCCATGCACCACCGCCAGTCAGGTTTGCTATCAAGGAATTGGCTCAAGACCCCGCGCGAGCAGTATTCCTGCAAAAGATACAGTTGCATGGCCTCTTTGTCTGCTGCTACAGGTCGACCTAACTGCGGCTGCCAGGCTGCACTAAGTAAAACGATCGACTCGGCTACTTCGCCATCCCGACCCGCTCTACCTGACTCCTGAGAGAAATCCGTCAGAAGGCTCGGGGCATCGACGTGAATGACCAATCGAATATGAGGGTAGTCAAACCCAGGACCCAGCGCTGACGTCGCCACGATGATGGGCGAATCGGCTGCCGTTAGCCATCGCTCTATGATCGCCATCTTCTCTTCTTCTGTGCCGGACTCGGCTGTGTAGGACGGACAGCCGAGCATGTCAGCAAGCTCTGCCACGAGATCCTTCGTCGGGCAGTATATAATGACCCGGTCCCGCTCGCTCTTGAACAGGTCTGTCCGGGTCCAGCAAGACTGTGCAAGACAAGCTGCCTGCTCACATAGATTGCCTAGCCCACGTTCTTGCTGGACGATGTATCGGATGTTAGGACGATTTGTTGACTCTCTGACGATATGCGGCCGCACGAGCTTATTGTGCTCGAAGAAAAGCTCTTGATAGATTGGTGGTAGTGTCGCTGTCAGCCAGACAGTCTGTGTACGAATCTGCCGTACGTGCCATGCTAGCTGCGACATACTTCGTCGGTAACAGCTTGCTGTGATCGTGAGATGGCATTCATCGATCACGATCCGATCTAGACACTGTCTACCAGACAGTCGATTGGCATACTCTAGGAACGCCTCTGTACAAGCTGCCTCGGCCGATACAACAACGATGGGGGCTGATTTCTTCGAGCCTGGGCGCCAGATATGGTGCTTTAGCGCGACTTTATCAAGACGCCCGAGCATATTACCACGTAAGGCTACAGTGGGAAGGATCAGGATGGTTGTTTCAGCTCCCGCCAGTGTGGCTCCGACCATGAATACCAATGTCTTCCCCGAACCCGTTGCAAGAACGACGATGACCTGCTCAGGTGCACGTGGACCCATGGTCGCCAGCATGGCATCCCGCTGACCAGGGCGACGCAACTGTAGCTCTGGGTCGTTATGCAGCCTACGGGCGGCCGCGATGATTCCATCTTCTTTGGCAGCCGGCCGTCGTCCTGCTTCTGGAAGCACACGAAGTCGAACAGGATGAGCTGGGCAGTCCAGGTGAGTGCCGATAGATTGCTGTTGAAGTTCCCTGGTTCGCGCCATGTGCACCGCTTGTGCTGCCCGTTATCCACCCGGCGCGTCAGAGCCTTCGTCCGGCTGAGCATAGCACAGAAGCTCAAGATGGCAGACCGGAATGGCCTGCTTCCGACAGTCTGGCAGATGAGCGAGATGTAAGAATTGCGGATGGTGTGCTTCAGCTCGGCGTCACACTCATCATAGTCCCTGGTAGCTATACCTTCCTTCTTATCGCAACTTGGCGCCCCTCCCTTTGCCTTTTTCTCGCCTCCGCAACGCACCGATGACATCCTCCATGGCTTGTCGTTGCAGAGGGGTTGTTTCGATTATGTCCTGCGGCACTGCATGGCTTTCACCCTCTCTTGTGAAATGGCCATCCACACGATATACCACCCGGTAATAGTATGCCAACAGCTGCTTTGTGATCCGGAAATAGGAGGTAAGGGATGACTCGTTCTTAAAGCTGCGGAATTTGCTGGCTTTTGCACTGCTCATATGGCTATCGTCGCTGCGGAAATTGCTTAGTCTCTTCGCACGCTGCTGCGTCATCTTACGATCGGGTGATTTGTCGCTGCATAGCTTATATGCATCTCTGAGTGTACTCGGCTGCGGCAAGAATACGCCTGAGATCTATATCCGTGTCAACTGCGCCGCCTTCTTCTTCTCCATCATCGTCATCGTCATCGTCATCGTCATCGTCATCGTCATCGTCATCGTCATCGTCATCGTCATCGTCATCATCATCACCATCGCCGCCGCCGCCGCCGCCGTCGTCGTCATCATCGTCCCCGCTTCGTGGTAATGCATATGACGACATGATCTCGGTATCGCGGAGACCCTGCAGGTGCGTAGGGAACCCGGTATGGACAAGCCAGGGTACCCGATCAGCCCGTGACGCCTCGACGTCTTGCACAATCTCGGCCTCCTTATCTAGGTCGCGCGAGGCCTGGATAATGTCAGCCTTTAGGTCTTCAAACAGCTTTCCCTCCTCCTGTGACGTGGACGCCATGATGGACAGGCCCGACCCTGCCAGCGCTCCTCCCGTTAGTGGCAGAGATGGGTCTTCTTCGACCAGAAAATAGTCGATAAGGCCCTTAGCCGTGAAGTATGTCTGGAGCTTGCATGCCCTCCAGAGAGGCATAGCGTTCGTATGCTCCGAGGCCTTCCTCCCGTGAACCGGCATGTGATCGTACATCTTCCTAGCCCGCCGCGTGCAATAGTCACATTGGACTTCCGTGCAGGTGCAGATGTAGCCTTCGTACATGGTAAGACCCTCTATAGGCCGGCATGGCCTTTTTCTATCGGCCCTCCACTGCCGCAATGCCTCAACTGGGCGCAGTTCGTAGCTCAAAACCGCTCGATCGTCAGTCGCAGTTCGTCACCTTTCATCCGGTGCGGCTCGGCCCGCAAGTGACTCCTCCAGCTTGTTTGTTTCGGAACCAGGCATGTTCCGCAGAGGCGGCAGACTATGACCTGGTGATCGGCGTTGTAATGGAAGCTATCAAGACCCATAGTAGGTAGTACTATTACTATAAGATGATGTATTTTTATTGATCTAGGAACAATGAATAAAATGGGGAGCCTGAATCCATATCTATTATATTCTTACATATAACTATATGTTTATTGTAACTTTCTCTCCTTTTTCTTCTTATCTCTCTTAGAAGTTAGTCTTCATTCACTGTAAGTTGCCTTTGAAGAACACTGAGGGCTATTCTCTCTAAAAGCGCGCGTCAAAGACGCGCTGTTCGCGTGGAATTCCGTAATCAAACTTTAATTATATTACATAGTTATATTGTTACGATCTGAGCGGCTACGTCACGTGTACCCCACACTCACTTCCCACTACCCCACAATTTCCCCATCACCATATCCAATCAATAAAGGACCGACACTTGCAGGACCGACGGCGCTCCAGGACCGCGTCGCTCCAGGACCGACGACGACCTCAAACATCGTCGCTCCCACCACAACACCAGTAGTATATATACATTCGCTTAGCGCTAGATAGTACGATGGCCTACCAGCTATCAATAAAACTTCCTTACCTGAATACGCCTTACCCGCTCTATTCGCTATTAGGAGACGTGACACTTCGCAACTGCTCAGTGACAACGCCCTACGACTCTGCCAACATAAACCAGTACGGACTAGTTTATCCCTTGGGAACCTTCACCCGTCACATATATTACATACGTTGCAAAGCTTTGAGCTACCACCTCAAACACGATAAGAACCATCCAGGGTTATGACCAGAGCACCAATGAGATGGTAAAGCGCCCCTGCTATCGCTGAAAGTGGAGTCGCGGCAGTTTCGTCAAGTACCCACTTTCAAGTGAAAGAGGAAAACAGGGGTGATGGCCCAATCAAGACGCGTAAACGTCCTTTTCACTTGAATTTGGAGCTGGAATAATGATGTATAGGGTTGGGATTATTTTCAACCAATCAGTAATACGACAACGCTTCAAACGATATTGACTTCAATCGCCTGCGAATAGTGCTTAGGGCTGCTTCTGACTAAAAGATAATTATGCCTGCCTCTGCTCTAAGAGAATTTCAACACTAACACACGACCTGAATCATAGCCGATAGCGACCGTTGATCTATCAATAGCGGGCATGCCCCTCGATAGCCCGGAGGCAGCCAAAGCATCTTCTTTCCATCTTCAACAATCCATTCGCCATCCGCGCTTATACCCCATCCAGAATGGCTAACACGCGGTAATGTTATCTCAGTCGACCGATCATTAATGGCGGGCGGCAGAGCCAAGTGATCCAGATTTAGAAGTCCAATATCGGTAGAGAGGAGAGCATTTGACGTTGGATCAAATGAAAGGTGATATAATACTCTCCCAACGTCAAGCGTCTGCTTGCATGCGCCCGTGGCCGCGTCCCAGATCTTGACTGTCTTATCATCTGAGCCAGATGCAATACGCTGGCCATCTGCCGAGAACACCACCGACCTCACCCAATTGCGATGGCCCTCAAGCGTCTGCTTGCATGCGCCCGTGGCCGCGTCCCAGATCTTGACTGTCTTATCATCTGAGCCAGATGCAATACGCTGGCCATCTGCCGAGAACACCACCGACCTCACCCAATTGCGATGGCCCTCAAGCGTCTGCTTGCATGCGCCCGTGGCCACGTCCCAGATCTTGACTGTCTTATCACCTGGGCCAGATGCAATACGCTGGCCATCTGCCGAGAAACACCACCGACGTCACCCAATGGCGATGGCCCTCGAGGGTTTGCTTGCATGCGCCCGTGGCCGCGTCCCAGATCTTGACTGTCTTATCACCTGAGCCAGATGCAATACGCTGGCCATCTGCCGAGAACACCACCGACGTCACCCAATTGCCATGGCCCTCGAGGGTTTGCTTGCATGCGCCCGTGGCCGCGTCCCAGATCTTGACTGTCCCATCACGTGAGCCAGATGCAATACGCTGGCCATCTGCCGAGAACACCACCGACGTCACCCAATCGCCATGGCCCTCGAGGGTTTGCTCGCATGCGCCCGTGGCTGCGTCCCAGATCTTGACTGTCTTATCACCTGAGCCAGATGCAAGGCGCTGGCCATCTGCCGAGAACACCACCGACGTCACCCAATTGCCATGGCCCTCGAGGGTTTGCTTGCATACGCCCGTGGCCGCGTCCCAGATCTTGGCTGTCTTATCATCTGAGCCAGATGCAAGACGCTGGCCATCTGCCGAGAACACCACCGAGCTCACCGAATCGCCATGGCCCTCGAGGGTTTGCTTGCATACGCCCGTGGCCGCGTCCCAGATCTTGACTGTGCTATCAACTGAGCCAGATGCAAGACGCTGGCCATCTGCCGAGAACACCACCGACGTCACCCAATTGCCATGGCCCTCGAGGGTTTGCTTGCATGCTCCCGTGGCCGCGTCCCAGATCTTGACTGTGTTATCACCTGAGCCAGATGCAAGGCGCTGGCCATCTGCCGAGAACACCACCGAATTCACCGAATCGCCATGGCCCTCGAGGGTCTGCTCGCATACGCCCGTGGCCGCGTCCCAGATCTTGACTGTGCTATCAACTGAGCCAGATGCAAGACGCTGGCCATCTGCCGAGAACACCACCGACGTCACCCAATTGCCATGGCCCTCGAGGGTTTGCTTGCATGCTCCCGTGGCCGCGTCCCAGATCTTGACTGTCTTATCATCTGAGCCAGATGCAATACGCTGGCCATCTGCCGAGAACACCACCGACGTCACCGAATCGCCATGGCCCTCAAGCGTCTTCTCGTAAGCGTTCCAATCTGCCTCCATTCTTGGCTTCAATACCATCCAATCCGGCTCCTCCTTCTTAAAGAGCTCTCTGGTGAGACTGTGTTCAGGACTGAACACGAGTGCGGACGCATAAGCCTGCAATGGAGCAATCTCGATGGCGCGAGCATGAGAAAGAATGAATCGGCGCGCATCTTCCACCAGACTGTGTAGGCCTGGAACTGCTGTATTGGTCTGTTGAAGTGTCAAAACTATCTCTATAAGTATTATTCAATGGACTTACTATGATCCCCTTGAGCATCTGTACTGCTTTTACTCCTTGCGACATTTGGTCTTGTAGGCCGAGAGCCTCCAGCCAATACAGGAACCTATTGCGGATGAACCCGGAAATGGCCTCATCGTCCGATTGATTCCTTTTTCCTTTGGTCTTTTCAAGGTGGTCCACCCAGTGCAGGCAGGAATAGCGAAGATGAGATAACGGGTCAGGTTTCGGGCACGAAATCTCGGTGCGAAGTTCTCCTGGGAATTCTAGATTGTAAATATTGCGAGTGAGTGTCATCAAAGCGTCCAATGATCGCCGGAATATGAGGTAGTGTTGATCTTCGCCGGAAGGAAGATATCGCTCTTGGCTCTGTCAGTGAGGAAATCCTGGGCCGATTGATGCACGAAATCGACAATATCCTCTTGAAGAGTCAGAAATGAGCCACACTCTCCAATAACCTCTTTTAACTCCTTGTCATCGAAGTTCTTGGTCTCTGTCACGAGAGTTCGCAGTTCGTCCAATGAGATGGAGCGGTATGTGATACAGACCGTAGCAAGAATTTTCCGGCATATATCTCCATCTTCCGATCTGAAAACTTGTTCCAGCATACGCTGGTAGAGTTCGTCAAGTCCCCGGGTATAGACTTCAGCTTGGTAATGGTATTCCGGGGTTTGACCTCAGGACGTGCAACTCTTTGCACACCAGGGCCACCCAGAGAAAGGTGTCGTTGGCCTTGCTTAGCAGCCCGTTGCGCACATCATCCTTTAATTCTGGGGTGTATGGCTTTTGTTCTGCCAGCTGTTTAACCTTGTCTTCGATAAACATCCTCACGGCTTGAGATATAGAATCCTTGTTCAGCTCAAGCGGTACCCTAACGTCCTTGGAGCCTCGAAACTGTACCTCAATTAACGGCCAGTTGCGACTAGACACGACCCATTTGGAGGAGTAGTCACGGGACGCCTCGAGAATAAAATCAATGAGATCTTCCCTGCTATCGTCTGAGCACTCATCTAGAGCATCAACAACAAAGACAGCCTCTCGTAAGCAAGGGTCCTTGAGCATGTCGAGAAAGATCATTTTAGAGACTCGAATGCATAGCCGTCTTCAAAGAGCTTCCTGCCTTGGCTGTCGTACTTAGATCGGACCAAAGAAGTCAGCTGCGGCTGCCTGTGACAGAGAAGCCATAAAGGCCACGGAGCACGGATACAGCACTCCTGAGCTCGGTATGTGTGGCTTGGCAGAAGTAAAACGACAACACCTGGGACTCGTTCTTCTGGAGATGGTCAATGATACCGCATAGAAGCATCGTCTTCCCTTCCCGGGTCGCCTTTGATCCATAACAATCGGCTCTCTGGATCATTCCGGAATAGCCGAAAATCGTCATGGTCGAGAATCCAGCGGTACGAATCCTCGAGCAGGCCGCCTTTTCTCTTCTTGATCTCCTTCTCGTGGACTACGGGGTTGACAATGAATAGATCTTGGAGGCATTTCTGGTCGTTCTTATCGTGATGGATCTGGCGCACCACCTGGGTCTGGTCTTGGATGACCGATTCTACTGCCTTAACGCCTAGGCGTACATGGCCAAGCATGTTGTCGATCTTCCGAAGCCGAGATTTGAGCTCTTCGGAGTTGTGCTGCTCCATGTCGTCTCGTAAGGAAGCCTCGGCTTTCTTTATCGAGTCGACCTTGCCCTGCCAATTGTTTCTTTTGAAGACATCCCCGATTATGACGGCAGCCCAGTGTTTATTGTACAAGACTACACTCTGCATTTGGTATAGCAGCAGCTTCTTGTAGAGCTCGATGGTGTGGCCCCTAAGAAGACTTTGTAACCCGACGAGGGAATCATCAACCTTGCCCGGGTCGAGCAAGAGTTGTGCCAACTCCCAGTACCATTCAACTCGCTCCAGGACGTATGTGACTCCGTCGAGGTTGATGCCTGATTCAGTGAGTGGGTTTGCAACGAGCTATAGACTATTAACAAGGGCGAACGCAATAAGGATAGCATTTCTCACATCCATCAGTGTCGTGATACCTAGCCAGGCGACAGCAGCGGTTGGCTCGCTCTTCACAGCTATTGACACAAAGTCTTTGACACTGTTGACTGGTTGAAGCGCTTTGTTGAATTTCTCTTTGATCCTTGCCTCTTTCTCGGTTTTATCTAGCCCTTGTCCGACCAGCGTCTTCATTTGAGCTTGTCTGGCTTCTGCATTCTTTGCGATGCTATTTATGAGGTTCCTATCGGCCGAAGGATCTGCGTCTCCCGCAGCAAGCTGGGCGGAAAGGATCTTCTCGTACGCGTCGACAGTGTCAGGTTCGTCGCCCTTAACTTTTCATAGGCCTCGTTCCAGATCTGTCTTCTTATATCTTCGATGTCAGCCGGGATGCGCTGCACAGCCGGGCGATTGGGTATGATGGAAGTCGGCTGGGTAAGTTTTGGATCGGGCTCGGGCTGAGTCGGGGTTAGTCGAGAGGCGTTCGAGGACGTTGGCCGTGAAATCTTGATGTCGGGCGCTGGCACAAGCCGGCGGCGCCTGAATAGTGAGCATATCACATAAGCATGGCATAGTGGCGAGGGATGTACAGTTGTCGCCGCCGTTGCTGCCGCTGCTACCCTGCACGTTCAAGGTTTCAGGCGCACTGCCGAAGTATTTCGGGGACCGATACAGAGGTCTAATTTATATTCAATACTGTAGAAAAGATAGCGAAAAAAAGAGCTCAGTCTCGCTGTATAATCGAGTCCACAATGCTTTGAGGGATATCTGACCTATATTTATGCTGCGACTCACGCCCTGTACTTACCCTGCATATGCACCCCTCGCCTTACCTTTACCAACCCCACAAAGCATGCTGACATTTGCTTTCGTCCCGACACCCTGGTTGGGCTTGGCTTGGCTCTCTGTATTGAACCTTTTTTCTTCTCTTTTTGCGGCAAGCACGAGGGATGGCCGACATCGTCATGCTCACACACGACAATCAACGGCACAAAATCATTTGTCAGTGAAGTGGGCTCCCGCCTGGGACATCGTTCGTTCAAAGACAGACTGGTCTACGTGGAAGTGATGCGGTTCCGAAAAATGACAATTCATCCCTGCCTGTCGTCGATTGCGGCCCAAGAGACTGGCTAAGAATTATTCGAAAGGTACCGGCCGACAGGTGCACCGCCGAAATATTTCGGATCGCTTGAGATAAGCAGTCGTGGACACTGACGGAACGTGCCTAGCTTCGGTCTAACTTGAATGATCTGCGTGGTCTTGACCGCTTTGTGTCCACATCGGCCGCTAGTCACTTTTAGCTTTGTCGTTAGCTCACATGACATGACCGCGAAGCACACCATGTGTACTGGATGCATCAATAATGCGTGAAGGTGGGTACGCAGATGACAAAGCTCAGAGGTCAACGTCAACAGGGATATAACGAAAAGAAGGTAGAGAGAGGAAGGAACAATCCAAAAGAAGAACTGGCAACAACAAAAATAAAAAGGAAAGGAAAAGAGATAGGGGAGAAGCGAAAGCCAGAAGCTAGGAGGCCTAGGTCAGCTTAGCTTGCGAGGCTAGTTCCCGGGCTTAGGCGACGCTAGAGCCGGGAGTCAGTAAGGATGCAATTAGCGCAGAATCCACCATGATTGTGATCATCCTCAAGGGCGATACACTCACTAAAAAGACGGTGAGCTTTTCCACATGGATCGCGACTACTCTAGTAGCCCCTAATGCGGTAGTTAATCGTCGTAGAGGCGTTGGCAGATGACATGGCTGCGCTACACAAGCAGCTTCGCCAATATGTTGATGGAGTACCAGAGGAGGAGCTTGGCCCCATGTATTCCGGGCTCCGCAACTTTCATGGCACATACTTTTGGCGGTGTAGCCGGGTTAACCCTAAGCAAACCAGGACGACGCGCTGAGCTGGTTTGCTGATTCCACCGAGAAGTTAACATCATTCGCAGTCGGCCAAGCGTTGAACTCGACGCGTGGCAAACCTAACGAACCGATTGACGGTTCTGTCTGTCTAAATGGCATCGATTTGTTTCTGTCGGGATTTGGAAAGCTGCTCCCTCCTGTATCGGCAATGTGAAACGGAAGTGCCCATAATACTTACGGCTGATACGACGGGCTTTTAGCTGTTACGTAAGAAGCGTTTTCTTACAAGTATATCTGTCGCCTTAGGTACATCATGAGTTGTGGGTGGGGTGGGTTTACAGTTGGCTGCAAAAGTATTCGCAGGTGTGCAGATAAACCTCGACTCCAGTTAGTAGCTTCAATTAGCTTAGGTACTTGATACTAGGTTATCCTCCTGATAAATGTATGATGTAAAGTATTGAGAATCTGGCAAGCTACCCTTGACTAGCTTCCGAGCATCAGGGCTACCTGTACACCTGCGAATACTTTAGCGAGACTACAAAGGCGGGTCTTGGGGTCAAAGGTAGCGAGAAGCTTCTTGACGTGGCATTCTCCAAGGTGCGCTAGTGCCTCCGCAGCGGTTAGCTTGCTGTGAACAAATGCCTAAGCACTGAAACCACGACGTCATCCAAAACTGACAGAGTCAAGCAAACGGGGTTGGTTAGAAAAGAAAGGCTGGGAAGAGCAGTAGGGCTTTCTTTTGTGTAGAGTGGACGAAAAGCGGGGATACGTGGATAACTTAGCGTAGCTATAGGCCCTATGAGATCCGTTCTCCCGGGCGTAATGAACACTACTACTGTCAGTCGCCCCCGCCATAGACCCGTCAAGTCGTGGATTATTTCACTCTCGAGAAACCCCGCATGACTCCACCATTTTCGTCCCAGCTGCTTGAATTTGGCCCTCACAATACGTGTTCCGAACATATGCCTGGATCTACAGCTAAACCCTCGAGGAAGGTAGCTCACCGCCGACGTCGTGAGTGTCCAAGTACCCAATCCAGTGTGTCCAACAACCAAGACAAGTAACTTGGTTTGTTCCGAGGTTATTGGGCACACTGGCCCAATCTGAGAAAGAGAAGCTAAGTTTCTGTGACAGAGGCACCACCTACTCGCTTAGAGCATGTGACAGACAAACAGCGCGGGCGTCGACTGCAACTGAAGAACGAGCAATGCTGGGTTGGGACTCTGAAGAATTCAAGACGTTCGCCATCTTCAGGTGATCCTGGCGGACACGTCTATCTTTATTTTGTGAATAGAGACCAGTATTTTCTACAAGATAGTAAGCGGAAACATGTCCTTTGGGACAATATCGAGTTTAGGAAGGGATTTGATGTTGAGAACATAGATAAGCTGGCGAAGAAGGTGATTGAAAAGATTTTGCGCCAGTCGCAGAGGCACTACTCGATAGGTCAAATTTAAATCACTCAGGCTCAGTCTCTCACCCCGCACTACCACTACTACTGCTGCTAGATAGTACGTTCGTTATCTGAACCAAGCCAGGCTGTGCCCAAAGCTGTTTCACGACGCTCACAAGGCAGACAAGGCATTTGCTTGTTCAGGCGATTTTCCATTGCATACACAAACTAACGTCATCTGAAAGGTCATATTTTCTTCCCGACAAACTGCTTAAATAGGCCCTCATAACCCTCGAGCTTTAACACCAGTACACTTTCCCAACTTGACGAACACGGATTGCTATCGGCATATTCATCATGGGGGGAAACCCTTTTTATTTATTACAATGACTCCATTGACCCGGACAACCTAGCCGCCGCTATGGCACTGTGGAAGGCGACACACAAAAGGCCGGACACTCGCTTGATTTGGATTATAGAGCCTCGCCAAGTGTGCTTTGGACTATCCATGACAGCAAAGCAAGTATCCAGATGCCAGCATTTGATACAAGAGCACTTTCCGTCTCTGGGGAATCCTTTCAAGGTGCTTTTGGGTGGACTTATCGAGCAGGTGGATCTTGATAATATCAAAGGTCTCACAAAATCTGATCGTCACCTGGTAAGCTCCTTCCTCGGATACCGTGTTATGAGGTTTATTGACTGGAGCATAGCTCAAAATGGCCGCAAAACCAGAATACGGTGCAAAGGACGATGCTGTACTCCATGGACGTCTCACTGCTTGGGATTTTGCTTCCTGTTTGGCCGAGTGGTCGAACAACGACTCGAATGAAGTTTTCGTGGACTTTGAAACCCTAGATGAGATTCAGAATCCCGTGAATCTCAACGTTCACCATCACGAAGAGCTTGTCAATCGGAGCGCAGACGAGCTGAAGGCATACGACAAAATCCTGAAAGAGCCTTTCTCACAGCGAACACAAAGCCTACGGAATTGGTACGAGGGATGCATCAGAAGAATTGAACAAGAGGAATGCAATTCGAACACGTCTGTACAGCCCCTTAACTTGAATGCTGTCCATGACGCAATCGAAGCTGCAGCAAGTGTTCGGTTCTTTGGGGGTTCCTCTTTGAGGATCTTGCGGCAGTTTCTTGATAAAGGACTGGCTGGCAGAATCAAATGCCACTTGCAAGTGGTATGTCTCAAGTTGCGATAGACCGATTCCGTGTACTGACAATTACCAGGGTTCCTGCGATATGTCGGCGAACCTATTCGCAAATCAGTTCAATATCGCCCTCAACCGAGAGGCTGCCAAAGCAGTGCTTAATCGATCAACAGAATTCCTAAAGTTTACTGTCGTACCTTCACACACAGCGCAAAGTATAAAATACTCAGCACTAGGCCTGAAGAATGTTGGAGGCATTGCCTAGAAAAGCGAATCCTGGGCTTCAACTGCCGTGAGGACCCCTCAAAATCGTCGCAAACAACGTCTCCTTAGACGGACAATACTCTGGCAAAGCGTATCCGATGCCCGACTTGACCGCGTTCTTATGTGCGCTTATTCCCAAATATATGGAAGGTATGGGGTTCAAATTGAGATTCATAGAAGTCGATGAGAAGGATTCCAATGGCGCACTTCTCTTTAGACGTTCTGATAAGGGGATTGAAATGTACGACTGGAGTGAGAGCGACGAGGGGAAAACATTGACGGAGACTGAGGTGACGGGAGTCTTTGAAGCAACAGCAAAGGTGGAGAGCCGCTGGTGTAAGACACATAAGATAGCTAACTACCTACCCTATTTTTATTTTCATTTTATTTTTTTAAACGTGTGTTCTACAGGAATTTCAAGTTCAGTTTTAAAATTTCGATCTTCGATTTTGTTCTCGCCCGCTAAAATAGTAACGTGATTGATTAGTATTGGAGGAAACTGAACCTAAAAAGCTTCTGGGACATGAATTAATTACAAAATCATTTTTCCCAGGGCTGCCGTCAGATCAGATTAACAATCAGATATCAGATATCTCAATCAGATCAATCAATTCAAATACAACGCCTGTGCATTTGATATATCTGAATGGAGAGCAGCTACCCTAGAACCACCGGATCATCTATATGTTCCGGCTCCGGAGAGTGGCTCTTCCTGAAAAGTTACGATGTTACAGGGGTCAGCTGAGCTGATTGGTTCTGGACCCTTGCCTACCGATATCTTAGGTAGAGGCGAATAAAAAGAAAAGAAAAGAAAAATAGAGTAACTAGTTAACTAGTTAACTACATATATATTGGATGATGCATTACGTGTTATTAGACCTGGCCTTTTTCTTTCCAATTTCCCTTTTATTCCTTTTTCGAAACTCGTCAACTTTTCTCTGGTGATTTTGCGTTAAGAAGACACTATGCTCAGGATGTCGCTCGAGCAAGGTGTTTAGCTTCTGATTATCGTTGTTGACGAGAATCATAAGCCTGTCCGCCTCTGTCTGGTCCCTCATACTATAAGCCGTCCTACCTACCACAAAAAGATTGGCATACATGGGCTCCATAGTATATAGGTGCCTTTTGAGAATGCCAGTCCACTTAGCTTTTCATGCCTTGGAGTTGAAATGTCAATGTGGTCAAAGGTGAATGGTATGGGCTTGCATTGCATTCGATAAGAGGCCTTTTTCTTATCGATGTGGCGCTGAGTAGCGAGAACCGTGTCATGAAGATTGTACTGGCTGGTGACCTTATTGCAAGCGGAAGCAAGCGAGCGAAGGCTCACGTTGTTCACTCCACCGTCGTCTTCCAACCCCAGCCAGAATTGATGCCCTCAAAAGTTAGCTCAGCTGATTGGGAGACTTCTCATATTGAGCTTCGCAACGCCACAAGGTCTGCGCCTCCGTTTTCAGTTTGCAGTGGATATTCGGGATGGACAAAGCCAAATAGAGACATCAAATGACCAACTTCAGCCTGATCCAGGGCTTTGTTATACTCGTCATCATTTCCCGAGGAGAGAAGACTTCCAAGTTGTGATTCATGATACATGCTGTAGCCACCGAGCTTCCAGCACGGCTCGTCTTCAATACCCTCTTTTATGGAATCTACCATTTTAAAGCTTCCTCCTGCTTTCTGGACAGCAACGTAAGTCCGCACAGGTGCCGAAGTAAGCTTGTATGTCGCCAAGCTCTAAATCACCGACAGTTTTCTCGTACCGCAGACGGGGCATACAAAGCGTAATTGGGATCTTGTACAGCCAGCAGAGCCTAATCAAGATCTGCATAGATGCGGAGAAAGACCCCACGATAATAGGGCAATCATTATGACCTGGAATGATCTTGTTGGCTTTCGAGAACTGGAACCTCTCATGCTTGCTCTGGGAAGGGTCTTGTAGGCCAGAGGCTCTGGACCGAAAGGCTTTTCCGAGTCCCTTTCTGGCAAAGTTTTAGCAGAGAGCTTGTCAATGAGCTCGAAAGAAGCATCGGTGAATGAAGTGTAGTGGGTACTCAGCATCATGATATTCTCCCATCCCAGCTGCACGTTGTCCCTTGCTCGTGGCGACAAGGACGTCCCCAAACGACGATAATAAACAGTCAAACCACATTCCATAGTGCTGAGTACACTGAATGATGCAAGCGTCCGTGCAGAGCCAATAAACATTGTCCAGTCAGGACCTATAGTGTTAATAATGGATTCCATGATTTGGCTATAACGGTTAGAGTTATCAACATAAACATCTTGAACCTTGAAAACTTTGGTCCACGGTTTATCTTGAGCGTGATTGGCGCGATATTCGATAACAAGTGCCTTGAATTCCTCTAGAAGTTTGCTGTCTCTTAAGTACTTGATGACAAGGCGGCGAAGGATCAGGGCCAGGAGGGCGGTCTCGTGACATCTTTCGCCGCCCACCCTCGCGTCCAAAGACCCCCAACCGTCTTTTATGGCACCATCGATGGTCCATTCACCTGAGACGAGAAGGTTGATGGCATACTCTAAATCACGTTTCTTGAGAGCTTCCCAAGCATCAATGTCTCGGAAGGTATGTCCGTTTCTGGTTTTATTTAAGTGACTCATCGAGGGCGATATATTTGGACAGTGACGTAGGTTTATAAACAGATTCAGTGGCAAAAATTGTTTTCTCCAAGGTTGAAATTTATGCAACCATGCCAAAACATGGATCATCTGATTTCACGCCCGAGAGAGCACTTCCAGAGTCACGACGAACTGCATTGTCCGAGCCTTAAGTATCTCCATTGGACATAGGTCTCTAAATGTGTCATACTGAAAAGCTATGTTAGATAGGGCCCGGCGGCCTATTCTGGCTGAAAGGGTAATAGTCGCTAACGCCTACATACAGCGCTTGCTTTTCGTCCTTATTTCAAGCCTATGCTGTGCCACTTATGGCTGAATTTATGTCCGCATTTCCTAAAGCCCATTCATGGACCTTAGTTTCACACTATCAATGTGAAGTTCGTATCCTCAGGTCCATACAGCGCCTGCTCTTAATTACTCCCTTACTTTCTGTTCTGCTGTAATAAAAGGAAGGTGAAAGGTGTAGATCGCTGTATGGCAAGCCCCTCTATCTAGCTGCTACTATCTGTCGCTTCTATTGCTTGCGTTGACTTTCTGCTGTCGCTTTGTCCTGGGCTGTTGCATATTTGCGTGGTTGTCCATGTTTTGTTGGTCCCTCCATGTTAAAATGCCTCTTTCCCCTTACAACTAACGAAATGATATTCCACTTAGGTCAGTTGCCATTACACTGGCAAACCACTAAAGTATCTCGGTCAGCATACTATCAAGCCTCCAGCAGCAGCAGTCTATTTTATAGCGGGGTTGTGGTTATAGGGTACTCCATATTTTGGTCGATGGAATTGGCCGTTTCAGGTCACAGTTGAGAGTCAAAATAAGGAACGGGCCCTGTTTCCGTCCAGCCGTTGTCGGACGTGATATAATACCAGTCGGCTATCTCCTTGAGCTCTTCGATAAACCACTGCTGTTGAATTTATTTGCCTTTAAAGATAATCCCCGGTTTCAGAAGACGGCCAGTTGCAGTCACGGCTTCGAGAAAGCTAGTCCAAGTGCGGGACTGAGAGCCTTTCAGGAAGGCCTTCCTCTTGGGATCGCTGTTGCCGATAACTAAGGGATCCAAGCCTGGATTCGCAATAGATTAGCTCAATCAATAGATATAACGACAAATGCTTACCAAATCCAGCCATTATACCGCCCTCATCAACGTTAACCGTGTTCTCAGGTTTGATCCAGCCATATTCTCTTTCCCGAATATTAAAGTACCAATTGACGGCGGCCGGGGTCAAACAATTGAACCTCGGTGATTCCTGACGTTTTCCTACCTTGTTCTTTATGGGTGGATGGCGTTTCGCAAACCTGGCTAGCCAATGTACACCGATAGGCCGTTCCCCGTCTTGTTGTCGTAGGAGGACAGCGATGGTGGCGCGAACTTGACTGTGGGATGGAGCATAGCCTAGGGCCTCTTGCCGAAGTATCCAGGTAATCAATCATCCTGGCCTCTTGAGACTTGGATAACAGCCGGCCAGGATGGGTGACTTCAGATTTAGGCGGTATGCCTCTTAGTCGATCAGAAAGAGTGGTCTGGGGCATGCCATGCTTCTGGGCGGCCTCATGTTGCGAGAGTCCATTATCTGTGACAATACAATACAAGTCTATTATGCCCGGTAGGCCAACACCCAATGGGCTCTAAAGCTAAAGGTACATACACTTCGCTAGTTATTGCCTTATTCTCGTCAAGCCCATGAGAATCTAGCCTTGTTCTTTCCAGTCTAGTCACCCCTCTTCTCGACCCTCCTAGATGTTAGTAGTAACAAGCCAACTCGAAGCCCATTTCCTCCAAGTGTTCAGTTTCCTATCTTCGGCGGCTGAAGCGATGCCTGCTGTTGACCATTTGAGGACGTCGGGGTTATCGGTTAGTGTTGATAAAATGTTGCTATTTTAAGGGCGTCCCTGTCATCTCTGTTCCAGGCGACCTGTGGCGATCGCGAACCTGATTAACGAAATACGCGGACATAACGCGTGCACGGATAACCCAGCAACGTGCATGGGCCAGATTTGTTGTATTTCGTCGTCGAATTACCACCACGACTGCGTACAGTAAGTAGGTCTACTCACCATTCCAATAAGTGATAGGGGTAACTCAGGAGTCGCCAGGGGTATGGCGGTCTTGCCACCGCAGCCACTGCAGCCACTGTAAGTTCAGACAGGGATGCGGCTAGTAATCAACCTATCGGTGTCCTGCTCATCCTACAAAAGCGGCTGCCCCCATTCATCATTTGACTCAGTTTGGTTCCTTTACCTTTCTCATTTGCTTCGGCCTTGATTGTTCCGCATTCTTACAAGTGAGTGAGGCTTTTAATACACGATGGTATCTCGCAAGGACCGAGTTTCAGTAGGAGGCAAAGCCCCATGACAGAACGAAAATGTAAGTGGAATCACGCCGCTCATTTCTGGCTTCAATAACAAAATCCTTATTGAAAGGTTGTCGCCGCCCGATTTCGTTTCATACACATAATTCAACATCTCGGGAAGATCGGTGGCAAAAGCTCATGGCGATTACCAACTATCTAGATCAAAGAGAAACTGCCAAGGAGACGGTCTTGAAAATACTGGGGATAACACCGAAGAAAAGCACGGAGATTTATCTATACTCTCTAGCACACAGATGATTGATGCTATATGCAGCGCCAAAGGCGAAAAGCAGCAAACATCATCTACGCCAGTCAGAATACCGGGTACTATAATACGGCCAACATGCCGACGCAACCCGTGGGCAATCTGTCGAAGTTATCTATATTGCCGCTCCTAGAGCTTTTTCTTTTTTTCTTTTTTCTTCTTTTCTTCTTTTTCTTTTTTCTTTTTTTAATTTACCATCCCCGATGTCTCATCCAATACCTACCCAAAAGGTGGTGAGAATTCAAATCAACATTCATAGTAAAGGAAAAGGAATTGATAATATAGGCATTATATGCATCGAGGGCATGGTAAGAATGTGTCAATCTTGTGTCGTATTGGAAGGATATAGGGTAGCAAGGCGTTTTAACAAAACGAGCCTCGAATTTAGAGAAGGCTGGGTCACATGACTATCTGAGACGCGAAGAAGCTTAGTGTAAATGTAGTCTCCTGAAAAGAGGGAAACAAGAGACACAGAACAGACACACAATCAATCAACAAGTTCAATTCAATCAATTACAGGACCCATCGGCCTAGGATTCAGACTCATTGAATCGCTAATTAATCACCCCGATTTATTGCATCACTGAGCTCGGGTTGATCATCCCGACACGCTGACCAGCATGGCCGCCAACCTTGCATTCACTTGGCACAGTCAGGGCCGACTTGAAGATTCTCTGACTTTGGTGCAAGGCTGCGTTCATCTGCGTCAAAAGAAGTTTCATCAAGATAATGAAGAGTTGAAGACAGGGGACTAGCGCACGAGCGGAGAGTGAGATTTAGTATATTACAAGCAGTCCTTGGTACAGTAGGGTGATTGACTGTAGATTTACTAGCAAAGTGCTCTCGCGATCCGTGTCCTATGGCTTAGCATTCCACTCCAAGAACGCCGTCTTTGCCAACCGGATATCCTCTAAAAGCTTTGACTTGACCGACTTCGCTTGCTCGAATCACCAGTTACCTTCTTGCCATCCATCGTCTCCGACTGCCACGCTCGCTTGTTCGGCACCAGCTGCGCCAGCGGACGTCGAGGCGGGTTGAGCAGCAAAGCCCGCTCAAAGTCGATCACCATAATCCCGCCGGTCTCGGGATTGAATAACATGTTTGCGAGCCTCACGTCTTTGTGGACCACGCGCTCTCGATGCATGGCTCTCAAGGACCGAATGGCCTCGCCTTCGAGCGACCTGCCCATGTCGCCAGCCCTCTGCGCTCCGTCGACGCTGCAGCCTCCCCAGGACAAAATGTCAAGTGCACCACGTAGACCCGGTGGTCGTAGTAGTAAGTCTTGTTCATCGATCGAAGGTCAACCGCACCCAGGAAAACGGGCACGTGGACGCCTTGCACTGGCTTGAGACGCTCGTAGACAGCAGCCTCGTGCTGGAGATCTTTGATGAAAGCCCGCACCGTGCCCTTGCTGACAAAGGTGTAGCCATGAGCAAGTAGGGTCACTTGGAAAAGCACACCCCGCGCACCACCTTCCCCAATGGCCTGATCCCGTCGTCGAGAGACTGTTCCAGCTGCTTCCGGAGTAGGCGAAGCCACTCCTTGTGGTCGACAGGATGACGTGCGCGGGCGGTAGCGCAGCTCCCGCAGTGAAGCGCCACGTTCGGGCACTTTGGGTCAAGAAAACCACCCTTGACCATCCCGAGAAGACATTTCTGCGTACAGTACTGCCGACCCTGCTCGCCGTCTCCGCGCGGCGGCCGCAACGCCAGTCGCCGGCTCCGCCTGGTTCCTTGTCTTGTGTTTCGTCCAGTTGGCGTAGGCGTGTCCGGTGGCCTGGATGCCGACTCGTCATCAGATGGCTCCGGCTTGCCGTCCTTCCTCAACGACCCCTCGCCAATCTGGCACTTGGCAGTTCGACGCGTCCTTCTGCGCGGCAAGGCCGGCGACCGATCGACATCCTTGTAGGTGGTAGGTTCATGGCCAGGAGAGTAGGCTGACGACACCGATCGTTCATTTTCTGGGATAGAACGGAATGTCGATTCGAAGTCCTCAGACCACCTCTTCAAGCCATTCATAGCTTTTGACGTTCCTCCTGGCTAATCTCCCGTCGCTCCAGGCGCACCGAGAGCCATGAGGGTGAACGCTAGATATTGACCGACAGCCGTGCATATATGGAGGTTGTTTGGATGTGCCGACACCTCCGGACCAGGCTCTGCTAGATGATAGTACAGAGTCTCAGGGTCGTCGTCCCAGTCGATGTTGAGAAACACAATAGCCTCGCCAGTAGTAAGAAGACCATACCCAAGGCCGCTTTCAATCATGTAGTGATACGTCTGCGTGATGGCAGATGCCGTCAGCTTCTCCGCGTGGTACTGGAAACGCGCGTCAGGGTTAATAGAAGTTGGAATCGTCCTTCGGTTCACAACTTCCCTGTAGATGTCCATGGGGCGGAGACCGAGGCGAAGGTGCGGAGCGGTCAGCTTGTGGGGCGGCTTGTACTCGGAAACGTAAACCATTGTGCGCTGGGAAGACGGCGTGTTGTCGGATCGATAGACGCAGATTTGATCCGGCCGCAACTGGTTGAGATCTATTCCGTGGTCCGGCGTCCGCGGCGGCGTCGATGGGGTCTCCTCTCAACCACTTCTTCGGCAACATCGCTGAGGGCATGGGGATGGTTCTCAAAGACGACACCATCTCCGATCTGAAAATCCCTGCCGACCTCTTCCACCTGTTTAAGATGTTGTACGATGGCCCTAACCGGATCCTCCACGCTATTATGTAGGAAATATTCGAGCGTCTTCTCGTCTCCTATCGGTCGTTGGGAGACCCGGTTCCCCATGCCGGCCAGGAAGTTTCGGTTCTCGAAAAGGCGTCTTTCGGTAGGAAATGAATGGTGCAGTGTACCGAAGGTGACCTTCTGTTGATGAAGGAAGTTGGGCCATGGCCTGAGGTTTTAGGACACCACTTGTTACGCGGGTTGGTCAACGGGCCCTTTGAGGTCAGTTTTGGATCTGTTTCGATGGCGAAGCGAGAGAAGACGGAATCATGGCAAGCTGCAATGTATTCGTCAAGCGTCGTGAGTCGTGTGTGTTCCTCTGCTTCCTCGGCGCGTTGCTGTTCCCTCTCGGCGCGTTGTCGCTCCTCCTGTCGTTCTCTCTCTGCTCCCTCGGCGCGTTGCTGTTCCCTCTCGGCGCGTTGCTGTTCCCTCTCGGCGCGTTGCTGTTCCCTCTCGGCGCGTTGCTGTTCCCTCTCGGCGCGTTGCTGTTCCCTCTCGGCGCGTTGTCGCTCCTCCTCCGCGCGCTGCTCAGCTTCTCGTAGGAGTCTTGTCAATTCCTCTATACTCGATGGTCCATCCATGATATATAGGATTGATGTCGTGGTGAGTGATTTCGAAGGGTGGATATTTGTGTCGTAAACGTGTGTATTGTGTTTTGATGTTTTGAGCTAATTAAAATGGAGCTACACTACGTTGCGAAGGGTTACCCGCCGGAAATCATTTCGAGGGCGGCCAATACATGGGCTAGGTGCCCAAATTATGTCAGCAATCGTCGCCCCGATTTGATCCGTAAGGCTGTTTAACCGATTGGCCCCGCCCTGTGAGGCCTCCCGCTCGCACCCTGTCTGAAGCCGATCCCGTTGAGCACTGGCCTGGTTCGCGGAATAGACACTCCGATATGTATACTACTTCATCAGAGATTGGTGCCACTTCAACTGGTTCTTTTGGTCTCACTCCTCCCGGCTAGCCAACGAGTAAATGATTTTCTTTTGGCCATTACTACGCCGGCGTGACAGAATGGCTACACCGGCGTCACTCTTATACAGGCAGGCGTTTCTTTTATGGCTTCTGATTCGCTCTTTTTCCTTCGACCCACAGGTACATCCGCGCAAAGGCGGTGAAGGCAGCTCCCCTTAAAAGTCCTTGCTTTTGGTAAAGAACCAATCGGGTCAACCAGTTCTAAAGCGAACATCACAACAAGGTCTAGTTTTCACTGCAGAACCAGGCCAATTCAAGTATGCCCTAGAGGGTAGTTATCTATCTCGCTATCCTCTACCTACTATCGAAGGAAGTCCTTTCTTAATACCTGATGAGGAGAGGCTGTTCAGACAGTTCTGGTATCATCGTGAGACATCTTTCCTTGAGGTGGCTGCCTGCCATTTCTCCAACACTACACACAGTGTTGGCAGAAGCTAAATGCACTAACAAAAGGGATGGACCAATCAGAAGCCGTAGAAATGACGCCTGTGTAAGAGTCACGCTGGTGTAGCCATTTTGTCACCCCGGTGTAGTAATTACCTTTCTTTTAGCCAGTCATATGTTGAAGTAAGCATTTACTAGAAGGGGAATGTCGTAAAATCATACGACTATACTGCAGGAGGCCCACCGTTTACTGGGCACATGCAAAGTAACGGTTTATGGCTATTCTGGCCTGATCATTTCCCTCTTTTAGACCTAATTAAAGCTTCCTTCGTCATATGAATCTGACTATTCCTACCCGCCTATCAAGTAGACACATGTATCTATAAGTCTCTACTCCAAAACTTACAAAGAGAATGTTATTGCGAAGAGGAAGGTGTACATGTACAATACTGTAAAGGTTACGCAACATTCCATTCATGCAATCTACCAAGGTTAGCACTACCTGCTGCCACCAGAACGCGGAGGTGGACGCATAGACCGGTCCGCCACAGAAGATTGTCATACTTTTACCGTCATGCAGCTAAGACGCTTATACATAACCCGTTCTAGGAAAAGGTCTTCTGCATGAGGCCATAACTCACTCATAGATCCCTTCTAAAGCCAGTGGCTTAGCTACCAAACAGAATAAGACATACTGATATATCAATGCCTTTAACATGTAGTTATCTATAATTAGAGAGGTGGTATGTTGAAGGATGATTGTATTTTGAGAGTTCACTTTCAGCTTACTGCAAGAAGTTGTGCCGTGTCTCAACCGCATGCGGGCAATTTCGTGGAGAGCTGAAAGGCTGGAAATAGGCTCTGTTATTGTCGATCTTCTGCCAGCTACCCAAGCGGGTTATGTGGCGTTTCCGCCGGCTGTAGATCAGTCCGAAATAAGTACATACGTTGTGTGTTTTAGGCCGAGTAGGGAGAAATTAGGGATGAGAATACTTTTGGCAAAGTACCTCAGGAAATTGGCTTCCAAGCAGACCCTCAACGGTGTGAATCGGGAAAACTAGAGCTTTGTCGAGGTGCATGGTTTAGCGTAGTCTTCCCAGAAGGAGTAAACCATATTATATCACACTTACGTCATTGGAATGAAGTGCGCCCCTGAGGTTTCCGGAGCCTGTTAATAGCCTTCGTGTGGGCCGTTGACCCGGCGTTTATCTCTACTCCGAGTCTCTTTGTCAATGCTTCTATATATCGGGGTGCTCCTTCTACCACCAATCTACCTATATAGCGCGACGGGCTTTTATTATCTAGATTTAACATAGTTCAGCCCTTATCCAACACTCACAAACATGTCTAACGACCCGGTCAACAAGCAAAGAGAGGCCGCAGCACCCTTTTGGGATGGCGAACCAGACAGCAGGCCAGAACACTCGTTAGAATTTGAGTTCTCTCTTTGAAGACCGTCAACTGACAATGCAACAGGCCTTACGCCAGTCAAGTCTGTGCCGTATACTTCAAGGAAATGGACCCCTCCATATCCCTCACGTACTCCTGCATCAGAGTGTCGAGCTTACTTCCCGAAGCGTCGCGACAGACTGTTTCTCTTCGTCGTTACGCGGCCTTCACTTGGACGATATCGACTACAATACCGGCCATGTCCTTATTCACTTTATGACCACCGGCAGGTATCAATGCCTGAAGCCACAGGGAGAGACTATTATGATGAGGTATGCATCCGAGTTTACAACTGCACTCCGCGTGTACGCCGCAGCCCAATCCTTTCAATTGCCCTCTCTTTGTGATCTGGCAAGAAGAGAGATGATCGCACTCGGCGACAGGTTGAGCTTGCCTTCCTTGGTTGATATCATGGAAGAGTCAAGTCTGTCATTGAGCACTCTCGGGAATAGCCGCGTATGTTGAGTCGCGCATCCTTGCTTTTGCCGAGAACATTACCTATCCAACTTCAGAAAAGGTACTCTCTGAGATTGGAACTCCCAACACGCTCAGCATGGTACTTTTGAAGGCTATTCTGCTGCTTCAAACTTCAAAAGTATCTCTACGTGATGATTCACTTCGGAAGGGGAACCCGTAGAGATTCTCCGAGGTCTCAGCGATACCGGATCCATAGTAAAAGGCAAGGCTTCGGATGTGGATCAAGTTATAAAGGAAGCCGAGGAGCAAGCAGCTAGGAGGGCCGAAGAAAAGGTTGCTCAAGAAGCAGAAAAGGCTACAGCTGCCGCTATGGCCGTGGCGCAAAGAATTGCTGCGGCTCAGGCGACTGAAGCAGTTCATGAAGAGGGGAAATTGCTTGCTTATTAGCAAAAGGCACACAGCGGAGGCAGGCTTTTCAAAGAAAAAGACGAAAAGAGGCTTTCTGCACTCGAGCATAATGCCACAAAGAGAGCTGAAGCTCGAGCTACTCATGAACTTGCTGAAGCAAAACTGCCCACGCACTAAGTGCCCCCGCTGCAGACAAGGTCGACCTTTCGCTGTTGTGGGCCGCCAGGAATGGAAGCGAGGCCATGGTCAAGATGCTCCTCGATACGGGCAAGGTCGACCATGATGCGAAAGATTACATTGGCTGGACGCCGCTGTTGTTGGCCGCCAGGAATGGAAGCGAGGCCGTGGTCAAGATGCTCCTCGATACGGGCAAGGTCGACCTTGATGCGAAAGACAAGAGCGGCCGGACGCCACTGTCGTTGGCCGCCAGGAATGGACATGAGGCCGTGGTCAAGATGCTCCTCGATACGGGCAAGGTCGACCTTGATGCGAAAGACACAGAGTATGGCCAGACGCCGCTGTCGTGGGCCGCCGAGAATGGACACAAGGCCGTAGTCAAGATACTCCTCGATACGGGCAAGGTCGACCATGATGCGAAAGATTACATTGGCTGGACGCCGCTGTCGTTGGCCGCCAGGAATGGAAGCGAGGCCGTGGTCAAGATGCTCCTCGATACGGGCAAGGTCGACCATGATGCGAAAGACAAGAGCGGCCGGACGCCACTGTCGTGGGCCGCCGAGAATGGACACGAGGCCGTGGTCAATATGCTCGTCGATACGGGCAAGGTCGACCATGATGCGAAAGACAAGAGCGGCCGGACGCCACTGTCGTGGGCCGCCGAGAATGGACACGAGGCCGTGGTCAATATGCTCCTCGATACGGGCAAGGTCGACCATGATGCGAAAGATTACATTGGCTGGACGCCACTGTCGTTGGCCGCCAGGAATGGACACGAGGCCGTGGTCAAGATGCTCCTCGACACGGGCAAGGTCGACGTTGATGCGAAAGATGTAGAGTATGATCGGACGCCGCTGTCGTGGGCCGCCGAGAATGGACATGAGGCCGTAGTCAAGATGCTCGTCGATACGGGCAAGGTCGACCATGATGCGAAAGACAAGAGCGGCCGGACGCCACTGTCGTTGGCCGCCAGGAATGGACACGAGGTCGTGGTCAAGATGCTCCTCGACACGGGCAAGGTCGACCTTGATGCATAAGATTTCTACAGCATTGAGTACTTGCACCTTCCGGTCCAAAAACATGCTCTTTGCAAGTCTAGGGTGGGGCTACCTGGGTACATGGCTCTATCTCATAAGCAGATGTTCTGTCAGAATTTGGCCGCCTTATCCCGCTGCTGCCTGAGTTCCGGGGTGCGAATGTGGGGAATGGAGACAGGTCGACAGTGCGAGTCATAAATACTGTCGCTAACATTAATGCCTTGATGCATCCGGTAACCCTAGTTCTATTATGAATGGTCCAAGCGAATGCCTTGTTACTAAAACTTCTGCTACGCACTGCCGCTCATGGGAGGACAGCCCGGAGCATATGTGCGCTATCGCCCGTACCCACTCTGATATGGTCAAAGTTGCCGTAGGCTAGGTCCAGGCTGGCGATCAATTCAATTCCATCAATTTCGCCCTCGCGTGGCGTTGCGTTGACAGCTTACTCAGCATTTGGCCCGTGGAGGGAGCCCATAGGTTCGCGGTGGCCGCGGATTTAAAATTTCACGGGTACCGCGAAAATGACTAAGCACCGTTACCGTAGCGATTTCCAGCCATTCAGCTGGCGTCGTGCGGCGCGACGCGATCATATTCTTGTTTTCACCCTTCTCTAATGTTTTCAGTATCGCCTACAGAGAACGCGACTTTCCCTGAAGACTGTCTCCCTCCAGAACGGAGCTATGAGTCACGAGATGCCCTTCTAAGGTCTATAAATGTGTGGGCGGCTACGAGAGGCTATGCTTTCACCACTGGGAAGTCTACTAGAGGGAAAAGTGGCAGACAAACAGTCTCTTGTGACCCCGCCATTGACTTACACGGGGTCTTTCACCAGATCCCATGGACTGCCTTGCCTCCACACTCTGAAATCCTTGCAAGAGCAGGGACAAGTTCTTTCACTTGGACACTTCCACCAGCACTGGCGCCTGCAGCGCAAGGGAGCTCCACAACCACTTCTAGAGCCTCGCCAACGAATTGAGTCGACGTTTGCACACTCAAATATCCCTAAACAGAGCACCCGAAGAGAACCTAGTGCATTTGAGAGTGTGGAGATGGCGCGCGAGGCGCCACCTACATGCAGCAGATGGTGCCTGGACTACAAACAAATGTCCAAGCGCTGTA
The DNA here is from genome assembly GCF_019609905.1 of Fusarium poae. Classification (NCBI taxonomy): domain Eukaryota; kingdom Fungi; phylum Ascomycota; class Sordariomycetes; order Hypocreales; family Nectriaceae; genus Fusarium; species Fusarium poae. The sequence continues at coordinate 72,269 of NW_025408666.1, forward strand.
CCACGTCAACAAGTTCAAGAGAATGGACGAAAGAAGAGATGATGGCATATCTAGACTGGGCTAAGGCTGAGGATGAGCGAATTGAAGCCCAGGTCGCGGAAGAGATAGGAGACAGTCCTTTGGCTAATAGCAGAAGGGGCGTCAAAGACATTTGGAGGAGGATAGAAACGGACAGCAGGGAACAAGAAGCTTTGCATTCAGCTAGCCGTAAGGCAGAAGGAGACTGTATCATTGTTGGCAGTCATGGGTGTTAGACAATCGACCGTGTGGCAAGGCCCATTCTACAGCTGTCACGCCTGTCTATAATTTCAAGTAGCTCTTATGTGAATCAAACACCTGAACCTTCTCATCTCAACAATTATAATTGAAATGTAGTTATTGGCTCCGTTGAGTGTGTGTAAGTCAAGTGGGCTTTACTTTACCCACAAGAGGCCAATTCTGCAAATACACAGTGCTTAGTCATTTTCGCGGTACCCGTGAAATTTTAAATCCGCGGCCACCGCGAACCTATGGGCTCCCGCCCGTGGAGTTGAACCACCGCATCTGCAAATTGAATTGGTGGCGTTGAATTGAACATGTTGAACCTCATACGCCCCCGAGATGCCCAACACGTTATTCGCCATCGTCTCGGCCATCTTCCTCTGTCTCCCATATAATGCTACTCCCAACCTCATCTGATACGTCAACCAACGTATCCACCGCGTCGATTAGGCCATTCCGCACCCATGACCTTAGCGTCTGTGTCATCCTTATCGTGCTAGCCTCCAGTCGAGTCCGCAGCGGTGAGACCATTTGCCCAGCAACACTAAACAAACGCTCGCACTCTGCCGACATAGGCGGTACCGAAAGCAGGTCAAGAGCCATTCGCGACAGTCGAGGGTAATCTTTCCGTCTCTCCCACCAATATTGGATGGGATCCGTGACAAGAGGGTCGCTCTTAACGTCCGGACTCGACAGCCAGTGGTCATATTCATCATGGTCTGCGTTCACTGACCTATCCAAAGGACATCTGCCTGCTAGAGACGAAGTTCTGTGTGCTCGGTGTCTTTCGAGAGCACTCATTGCCTTTAAACGCTTGAATGGAGGTTCCTCATCTGAATTCGAAACATTCGGTAGTGATTTATACTCTTCCTCCCACAGAGTCTTCACCATTCTTTTTGCCTCCTGAAGCCATGGCAGCTGTGCTTTGCCGGTCCACGTATTCTCGAAATATCCCCAACGTGAGGCCGGATTTAGAATGGCGGAAGCATAGTAAGCTGGCGTCTCGTCCAGTTTCGTATAGTACTCGTTCAACTTATCCCACCTCAGGTTGATGTTTATCCTGAAGTGCTCAGGATCCGGGTAATTCTCTGCTGCTGCTTTCCACTCCTCCAGACGTTCCATCAGAAATTCATACGTTGAAGCAACATCCCACATATTGCCATATGCCTCAATACGGCCACCTTTACGTACCCGGCTCTGAGCATCTCCTTCAAGCATCCGGAGTGCCTCCTCGAAACCAAGCAGCACCTTGTCCATCAACTCAATTACTTTCCAGTCCTTCTCCCCAAGAAGACTCTCCTCCCGGAGACAGAGCGGTATCTCTTCCCTCCGTCTAGCCCCGTTGCGGCATTCCTTGTTGAATTCAAGCGTCACCTTCTCAACTAGGTCCTCCAGAAAAGGACGCAACAAGAGACCGCGTCGCATCATATACAGGGTCGACAACCACCGCGTCTGGTTATCGCGAACAACGTCGACAGGCTTCCTTGCTCGAATCTTGGGGTTGTCAGAATGCTGAAAAAGTTCTTCCTGCAGCGCACGGAGACGATAGGTCAACTTGTCAGACCGATGGATCCAATGGACCAGGTTATGGAGCTTCCCAATGGGACCTTTCTTTCGCCAGATCTCGTGCTGGGCAGCGCCAGAAACAGATTCTCCATCAATTTCTGCTTCAAAAGCCTCAGCTTTGTACCCAAACAACAGGGCTTTCACCACCAAGTTGAGCACATGGCCGAAGCATCGCACTCTCCGTTTCTTCGGATCGAATCCCAGCGCCTCCGCAATGTCCTCCATTGCTGTATCCATATTCCCGGCGTTGTCAAGCGTGATGTACCACACCCTATCGAGTATCTCATAGCTCTCCAAGATCTCGAGGATCTGGGCTGCAATATTTCCCCGAATGGCAATTCTTCAACTCCGGTAGGCCAAGGACCAACTTCGACGGGATTCCATTTTGTCAACATAAAAGCAGACAATCCCATACAGAGCATGCCGATTCCTTGAACGCCAGCCATCGAACGCAATATGAATTTGACCTGGAACACTCCTCAGGTGGTCGATTATGCGTGTCTTTTGTTGGAGATGAAGGTCGATGATTCGCCTTCGAACCGTGTCATGAGAGATATGAGCATTCGTCGCTGCGACTGATGGGTTCAGGTATTCGAATATACGTCGAAGCCGCCCATGCTCGGGCTGGCGAAAGAGATATTGGCGTCGATCACCCACTCAAGGAGCAGTCTCTAGGAGTGGTCCCTGTCGAAACGCTGTATGAGGGCGTTCGCGATGGCTTGCTCTTTAGGGTCTGAGGTGTCAAGATTCAGCATCTCCACAATGTTCCTTGAGGGAGTCTTCTCCTGCTTTCCCTTCCAAAGAGCGGGTGGCTTCCTCCTCCCGGACTTATCGACAAGTCCGTGCTCCCTGAACAGATGTTTCTCGATATTCTGGGTGCCAACAGCAGAGAAGTCTGTCATCTTGGGCTTAGCTTTCCGAAGACAATGCTTGCAAACCCATTTCCTCTTCGTGGGAGAATCGCGGGCTTGAATGTCAAAGCCGTGCTGCCAAACCCACGAAGTCTGCCTGCCAACGTGTTCCGAAATCGAGAACCCGGAAACTTGTGCCATGGGAAGGCTTTCCAATCTCCTGGCGAAGCATCCAAGTTATTAGGTGAAGCACTAGGTGCGCTGCAGTCGGGACTCTGGCACTTGACAGGTACGTTGGCGTCCATTTGAAGATTAGGAAAGGAATAGAATGCACGCAATCTTTCTGCAAGGGTCATGGGGCGCGACGACAGCTGGTTGGTTGGTTGGTTGTATTCCTACTCGGTTTTAGCCGCCACTACAGCAGCCATGCCCGGTAAGCAAGTCCTGGCTGACAGCCGAAGCATTCATCCTGTGAACACCCCACTTCGCCTCATTGTTGAAACAAGGCCAGCTGTCCCCAAGTTTCCTGCTGTCTCTACTCCTATACTCTGCTTTACTATGTACATGTCTTCTGTTGGAGAATCCCATGTGCTATCCGTCCTATTTCGTTCCGCAAATTTCCCACGTGTTTTCTTGAGAATTTTCTGCTTCATATCCTCGTGTTGTGACTCTGTCGGTGCCCTCGGGCACCATATGTTGCAACCGTGATACCTGCAGTCTCCCCAGCCATCGGCTTTGTCTGTTTGCTGATCTCCCTCGGAGCCCCCCCCGGGTTTTTGTGCGTACTCTTTATGTTCCGTGTGTTTCTGTTGTTGTTGCCTCCGACCGGGTTCCTATGTGGCCATGTCTTTGTACTGTGAAGTCAGCCGCTGGCGACATTAACCATAGCCGTCATCAACCACCTCATGTAGTGCAATGCTCCAATCGTTTCGACATGGTGAATTACTGAGTATGAGAGCTCCCTCACGGCCTCCTTAGACCCGACTAGCCGGGTGGCGGAGGGTGGCCAAGCCTCCGTCACCATAGGTTGGGGGAGCGACAGTGGGCAAGTCTGTCTGGGATCCATAGTGTTGTGTGGCCTTTGTCTATGGCATGCCGGGCGTTTGGTGGTCGCGGGAGGTGATACCGTTCTGTCCAACATGTCGGCGTAGTGGGACGTTGCAAACGTTGACGAAAAATGGGCCGAGGGCCCATGAGTGGCCATGTATTTATTTATAGAGGGACAATAATGTTGACGATGTTTGGGCTCCGTCGTCACACTGCAAGAGGGGTGTTGTAGTTAGCTATAGCCGCAGTCATCGGTGGTATATGCGTGGTTTTCGTGGCGTGCTCGTGAATTTCGCGCTCCTTTCCCCGCCCGCCATCGCAACGACATCTCTTGGGAAGTCAAAACACTGCAGGGGAAGGTGTCAAGACCCGTTGAGGCGCATTGCGACAGCGGGCGGAAGTGTTGAGTTCCTCGAGTGGCTGTTGTTTCAAAATTCGTTCTCGCTGTTGTGAAAAGTTTTTAGCTGGCGTGAGCCGTAAGGCTACTCTTTAGTGATTGGCTTGAAAATTGTGGGGTACACGTGACGTAACCGCTAGGGTCGTAACACCCCATAGTGGGTGAAGGTCGAGAGCCATCAAATCTCGCATGCGACTTCACCTGCACCCATGAAGGAAGCCACCATCTTAACGAGCTGCCCAAAAGAGAATCGTCAGTGGAGAATAGTGGGGGTTTATTGATATGTCAAAGTTTGATCTTCAGCCTGACAGGCACCCTGCGATTCAGTTACTGGTGCTAGGGAGACCTAGACCGCCTGGCACACAAGGAAGAGCGCAGTGGAGTTCCAGATGGCACGCATTAAGTCATATGGGTTCATTTCTATCCGAGGAGACATAAAAACGAAGCGACGCAGAAGAGTAAATACAAAAAGTACACAATATCGTACCCATACAGTTCAGACCCTGTTCCAGACCCTGGACACAGCCAGGATCCTTTGCAAGCTAACAAATCTATCAATATGCCAGAGAGCATCCATAATCCCAAAAGTTTGTAACATCCCCTGTCGCCAACTCTTCGTGCTGCCACTAAGACTTCTTGAGACACGACAGATCCGGGTACTGAGGCCAAGAAGACGGCCAAGATATATTTCAGTTATTTGTATGATGAAGTTCAGAGACTAAAAGATGAAGAAGATCGAGATCGGTGGATTCAGGAGCTGGCGGAACGAAATGATTTTCTGGAGAATGAAATACAACGAATGGCAGAAGAGATCAAGCGATTGAGCCCCAAGAAAGAAAAGGAGGTCGACAAATAGAAGTAATTACCGTTTTTATGGCTTTGGTTATAGAATATGTTCTACAGTCTTGTAATACTGTATCTCCGTAGGCTCAGGGGCTATTCCGTTCGCTTCGATGAATTATGAATACTTGACGTTGATCTAGAGTTCCCAGTCCCTCGTCTCCAATTCCTGGCTACACATGCGTACGAACCCTTTTACCCGAGGACATATTAGAAACAAGTGTTTTCCATAAAGTAAAGAAGTCTCCAAGTTCTGGCGAGGGGCTTATCAGTTGCAAGAAGAATGCTTATATAGCATCAATCGTCAAAGTACGGACGGATAACACCCGCTTTTTTTCTTTTTCTTGATATCGCTCCCGAATCGAGCTCCAAAGCTGGATAGAAATAAGGACCTCGGATTTGGTGTAGGGACCATGGTTATCTTTGAGATGTACTCCCGACGTAGCAAGTTTCTCGAGTCAAGAACACTACCTAGCCCACAAGAGTCGACCAATTTTACAGCCCTTTTTACATCGAAGGACTAGTGACCAGGGTTCAAATCCACGGCACTCCACGACACATTTGTGAATATGGCATGGATAGGGGCCCCATAGGGACACGGGTACCCGTGGCTCCAAAATTTTCACGGGTACCCGGCGCCCGCTACAGAGGCGCCCGGACGCGCAAATCATGTCAGCATTCAACCGAGGCAACAACACAACGGCAGAGATCAGGGGCTGCCTCCATGGCTCAAGCAGCATTCCCTAATGATGTGCTCCCGTCAGAGGGCACATGCGACTCTCGGGGCTCTTCTTCTAACCATAAACTCTTGGGCGAAGCCTAGAGGCTATGCATTCGCGACGGAAAATCTTTCAAAACTCCAAACGGCCGAGTGAAAGTTGTATTTGCGTGTGATCGGAACAAGCCTCCGCCACGTGCATCTGTCGGACGAACACGACGCACATGCAGCCGAGGAACTGGTTGCAAGTTCTCAGTACTTGCCAAACAATCTCTAGTGGGAAATTCATAGGTCTTGAGTCACCAACCGAGCCAGAGGCTGTTGGAAGTACCAAGGTTACCCCTCACATCATGATCAAAGTTTAATAATACATAGAAGGTTCGAGAACTCAAGGATAACTCAAGTATGAAATAACTTGATGATTCTTGAATAGAAGAACAATAATTAACAATTGAATTCTTACACACAAGTGCACCCGGCATGACTGCGCATCATAACAACAGCCGATTGACGTCTCCTTTTATTTCTGCGTTGCGCTAACTCCATGTCGGCGCTAGCTAACCCCAAGTTCAATTGCCTCTTAATAGTTCCTAGGGTTAGGGTCAGAGCGGTATTCAGGGTTATTTTCACTCAATCAGCTGCTCGTCTCAACATGTAACGATTGACCGATGGATCGCCTCTTAATAGTTCCTAGGGTCAACTGGTCTGTACTTGTAGCATAGCATCATCGACCTAAGGGCTTCGATCCACATAGCAGACTAAGATAAGTGCTCCACCCCGCTCTGTGAATAAAACGTGTGGTGAGACGCCAGTCCCTGGTGGCTACATCTTTTCCTCTATCACCTGTATTCAATCTATCTTTTGTGTGTGAGAGTAAGATGAGCCAAGATCTGGATGGCCTATCCTCAAATTTCAGGAACATCGTGGAGCGAGATGAGCCAGACGAGAGCACTTTGTTGAATGATGCGACTGCAAGTTTCGAGATAGAAACAGATACCATGCAGTACCCACCCCGTACGTACCCACCCCCGTACGTACCCACCCCCGTACACCAAAATATTTCCTCCCCATACAAAATGCAACTTTTCAACGTCGTACTAAAAATTACCAAAAATGGCAACAACGTGACGTTTCATATGAATAGGTTTCAATTTGTTCAAAGTTCAATATCTTCTAGGTTTCTTGACTTTACGGCCCCTGCGAGTGTGCATGACAGGTAATTCTTCCACCTCAGAATTTGAGCTTTCGCCCTCCTGCACCCCGCCAACCTCGATCACGTCCTCAACAGCCTCTGTCTCTTGAGTTGCCCGAGACGGGCTGGAAATAACATCACCAGCTACTAGAGCCTCGGCTAATGTCATAAACTTCTTATTGGGGTTCGGTATCGCCTTCCTCTTCTTACCTCTGCTCAGCCGGCTAACTTCCTCCTCCAAACTGGCTACTATTGACCTTAGCGACAGGCTTTCTATCCATACTCCATACTCCATACGGCGCCTTATGGAATATGGAATATGGAATGCAACCCATATGGAACTTAATCCATACATATGGAAACTAAGAAATGACGTCATTTACATTATCAACTAAACCGAATCTGGGTTGGAGCTCTGCCAGCCAGCCGAATCATCTAGCCCCTCTACGTTGTTATCCTCAATACTTTCCGCTTCAAGTAAATCTACCGGGTAACCTTGTGTTATCCGCTTTTTGATCCAACTCTTCATGCATACGTGCTGAAGAAGCTTCCATTGTTCGGCACCACCGTGACTACCCGGCCCGTCAAGACCTGGCAACTCCGACAAAGCTAATAGTGCCTGCAGCGCTTCCTTTGCATCCGGATCTACAAATTTGACGCATATCCCAAGGAAAGCTTTGTGATTTGGAGCAGACCACACGTCAGCAGAGAGATGAAGTTTCCATGGTGTAGACTGCAATTTTCTTCGCAACATGTCTTTGTGTACACGAAAGGAATTGGAGACAAGCTTCTGTATGGAGCCGTGAGAAAGGCTGATGAGGTCATCTGCCGCAGGATTGACTGCAGAAATGAGCGCATGAAGCTCTGGCCAAGAACTGCAGTTGTAAGAGAGATTACGGACAGTCACGAGCTGAATAAGTGCCTTCAACGCTGCTTTGTGATTGATGGCATGTCTCAGAGTTTCTTCTCGTTTTGCCAGTTGCTTTGCAGCATGCATATCGCCGGCCTTGGCGAAAGCATCCTGAATCAGACGGTCACGCCGTTTTTAATCGGATGTTCATGGGCTTCCAGCTCAATGCCGTGTATCTTGAGCAGATGATTCCGAAAGGTCGTTGAAACGGTCGTGGAGTAAGTCGGACTTACACAATGCATGCAGTAGTAAATCTTCTCATTTTGCGACCGCAACGAGATGGCTCGAATTGAGGGGCTCACGGGCGTGAGCCCAAGTATTTGCAGTCGTTTTACGCTTTCGAGCCATGCGCTCTTGGACATCGCCGCTTGAGAATCGAGGGTTCGTGCTGAAGATTGAGGAAGAGCACAATTCGCTTGTGGACACTGGAATCCCCGCAGGGTCAGTGGAAGTGGATGTCATCAGCGAGGACATACGCAGCGTCCTTACACAGTGGTGTTGGAATTAAAGAAAGAGTGGAGAGTTGGAAAATCGCCCCTGAACGGGATTACTACAGGGATCAAATTTTTCCGCCGTATTGCCATACTTATGGAATACGACATCCCCGTATGGAATATGGATTAACGCGTATGGATTATTCCATATGGATTAATTAATCCATACGCGTATGGATAGAAAGCCTGCCTGGATATACACGACACGGATATATTCCGTTCCGTGATTAAGAGGTTGTGGATGAGAGGACAATTTGGCTCTAATTACACTGCACAGAGCCTGGATTGTGATATTCCAGAGCACGATGCCAAAGAAAAGCCAATTGGCGAGAAGCCTGCAGAAGATACACCGGAAAGGTTAGACTGGGAGCTATTGGTACCAGCAGACGCGCCCGCAGAAGCTTCGGCTTATGATCCAGAAGAAGCTCCTGTAGAAGCAGCGCCTGCCGAAGAGGCGCCTACAGAAGAAGCGCCTGCTGCATACGACGGCTCACCGGAAGAGGAACTACCCACTGCAGAAGCATGTCCGGTGGAAGTGTACAATGAAGATGCACCGGCTGAGGCAAAACCCACAGAAGGTACGTCGCCCAGATCCATACTCGTCAGTGTATTCATATACTCACCCGTGCCATACACAGTAGAGGAAACATGCGAAGATGATTACGTACCGAAAGAGCAGGACGCAACATACCTACCTTTCAGTAGTCAACACAAGTTGATAACCTTTCTACAGGAGGTCCTTGAGGGAGCATGTTTTGCTTATGGACGGAGAGAGCTGTCGAAATTATTAAACGAGCGTGGCTGGAATTGCGTCGAAGCAGTACCGCTCCGTATCTGGATGGACCAACTCGCTAATAGACGACACATCCTCGACACAATACCCAGTGAACGTCTCTTGGAATCGGTGGCTGGTACCCAAGACATCGCTGTTAACCGCACGCCTATTGATTCGTCTAGGATGAAGAAGTTCCTAGAGGATGCGGCCGAGCTTACCGATATCTTGAAGATGAAAGACTACGGCGACATCATTAGAAAGGTTCGAGTAGATATCAATAAGACAACCGAAGGTTTAAGCCGTGAGGAGCAGGAGGCAAAGGACCGGCAAGAGAAGAATCTGAAGCGAATTGCCGAGGAACGAAAAATACTAGATGAGCGGGAGGCGGATGTTCGAAAGGAGCAGGGAAAAACAAGAGGGAGCGCCAGATATCGGCTGGGCTGGAGGTCAAAGGGTTGTTGGATGAAGCAAAGAAGTCGTTTGGGATAACAGTCTTTTCGACGAATTGGCATAGTAGTGTCACGGCCAGGGTCCCTGGATGCATTCAGGGTCTTACCGCTGCACTAAATGGCAAAAGACTAGGATGTAAGGTCCCTGACCTTACACTGCATTCTCATATATATAGCTATAGCGCCCTCAGATCAGGATCAGTTCAGGCTTTAGGCTTCAGGCTGTGACAAGTAGACGTGGGAGAAAGCTTGTTGATAAAGTTAAGCAGTAGTATTTTTACCAGCCAACCAGTAAATTAAGGGACTACATAAAGATGAGAATATGCTAAGAAAAAGCCCTTTCTTCGTGAAATTCAAACTAGAATTAAAGTTACTTATCGTCCTATATTGTAGTTAAAGTTCTAAGGCAGACGATAGGGTAAGCGATGGTAGTACGGGGCTAGACCTCCCTAAGATTTAAAGTTCAGGCCGGGGTTATAAGGAGGAGGGGCTGAAAGGACACCACTGTGAACAGGGGTCAGCAGAGGTCTACAAAACTGGAGCAGTCCCCATAATCGTGGGCAGGCAATTTCTCCACTCTCAACCGCATACGACAATTTTCCATCATAATTAATCGCAACGACAATGCGCGACATAAAACGATTTAATGCGACAAAGGCAGCTAATCTGATGATGAACACCACAACGAAGACGAAATGGATAATACGACCCGTATGTAACGGTTGCACCTAACCGTTAGGCCACAGGGCAAAAGATTGGGCTATAATCACTATGTGAGCGATTGCAGTGGTGCTTACAGCTGCCTATAGAAGCCTTACAGCGCTGTTACGGGACCAATCGTAACACCAGGGGAGTCGGTTACATGGGTGCTTGACTTAAGTTCTTCCTTGCTTAGTTCTTTTAAATCATCTTTGAGATGCTGGACATCCCCAGAGAACGTCTCCTTTTCATTAAATATCACGTCTTTAGTGGAGATGACCTTGTTGGTCAAAGGATTCCAGACCCTGTAGATGTTTGTCAAGCTATACCCAACCAGGTATCCTATCCACCCTCGGGGATTGAGTCGTTGTCGTCGATTCTTCTTTTTCAAGGCATCGGTCGTCATCGCGAAGGTTTTACAGCCGTATACTCGAAGGTGTGTCTGATCGGGCTTACGCTCCGTGACTACCACTCCGTCCCTAATGGCAAAGTAAGTGTAGAAACGCTCATACGGCGTTTTCCAATTGTAGATGTACTTCGGTGTCCTGTTGTATAGGTATACAGCAGCACGCCAGATCTCAACCCAAAGGAACGAAGGTAGCTTTGCTCCGATTCTCATTGCGCGAGCTTTCTCCTGATCACACCCCCGAGCGCTCTGCGCCGCCGTTTTGACTTTGGGCATATGGCGCGGAGGGCTCTAGGCGCATCCGTTTTTGATACTGAGGAAGTCACTTACCTGGCGACTATCCGGGATTTCGTTATCGCACTCAATGACCTCGGGCCTGCACTGGAGTTGTCGCTCTAGTGTTCTGAGTAGATGCTCCAGTGCATAGATAAGCGTTGGTGCAGTTCGATCGGGAAGATAATAGTCCCAAATATAGCCAGAGTAACTTTCAGTGACCAGCATAGCTGAAGTACAGCCAGAATCTCCACTGATGTCGTGGAAATCGATGGCGAGTCGGATGCCGGCCTTCTCGGGCGGAACTCGTCTTTGTCGATGGACTTGGCGTTTCATCTTCGCCGTTCCACAAGCATCACACTCGACCGTGGAGATCCCCTTGATCTTCACCCCCGAGATTGGCCCACGAGGTGCTTGAGTGCTTCAGGTCCTGGGTGTCCAAGTCGAAGGTGCCAAAAGGTTTCGTTTCCACTACAAGGAGAACAACACTCCACGAGTCATACTGTTTCCGTCTGGCCAGGAACGCTGCTGCTGCTGTCGATTTGTCGATGTACTCCAATACATACTGGTCGAAATGGTCCGTCAATATGCAGGGGACTGAATCATCTTTTCTGCGAATTTGGTTGTTATTTCCTCTCGTGTCCCAGTAGTAGCCCCTTTTTCGTAACTGCCGGTATGAGACAATATTGCAGGCAAAGTTTGTGCAATGAGCTACGTCATGTAATCTGAGCAGAGAAGGCCCTTGGGGCCCCTGAACGCGAATGTCCACGTTCCCTGTTGGAGATCACAAATGTGAAACGACCAAGTCGGTGGCAAGGTGTGAAACAAGGTGGAACATTCCACGGAGGTGGTGCCTGTACATAAATAGTAGTTCTCCTACTGCATCTTTTGAAAGAATTAAGAAACCTAAACTCTTCCCATTTTAACACGACTCCCGTGCGAACAAGATATTGCGAACACTCTGGCCAAGGGTTTCGACCGCAAGCATTTCCAGCGCCTCCTACTCGAATGGATCATCGAGGAAAACCACGCATTTAGCGTCTGTGAGCAAGGAAGACTACGCCAGATATTCGAATACCTTAACCCACTTATCAAGATCACGGATGCCAATATTACCAGGACAACCATCCGCCGCAAAGTTCTCTCGGCCTACGAAATGCACAAGGATAAGGTCGTCGCAGCGCTGAAGAAGTCATGGCATGACTGTCATGCGGCCTGATTCACGTCTCCTTTGACGGATGGAAATCAGGCAACAGGCACAGCTTGTACGGGATTGCTTGTTTCTTTCGGGATGAGAATAGCCAGCCACGCAAGCTGGCGCTTGGTGTACCGGAATTGAGAACTCGCCCATTTTTGGACACAACATTGCGGCCGAAATACTGGACGTCCTTGACGCCTATGGTATCCAGGATAATATTGGGTACTTCACACTGGACAACGCGGAAAGCAACGACAAGGCCATGGAGGTAATTGGTGGTGAGCTCGGGTTCATCGGGTCGAGGATGCGTGGGCGCTGCTTCGGCCATACGCTAAATCTCTCGGCCAAAGCACTGCTGTTTGGTCACAACGTCGAGGCTTTTGAAGAGCAGTTGTCAGGGGAAGCTGCTCTGTCTGAGGCGGAGCACACACTTTGGCGGCGTAAAGGACCTGTCGGAAAGCTGCACAACCTGGTGGTTGGCGTCCGAAGGTCGGACCAGCTTACTTATTTGCTGCGGAGTATACAACGATCCGAATTCGATCTATCCTCGGACCCCAGGATTAGAGCGAGGCAGCCGGTCGATTTGATCATTGACAACGATACCCGGTGGCTTTCTCAACTATACATGATTAGACGCGCCATCATTCTTCGACCATTCATCGAACAACTCGTCTTGAAGCATCGTCAACAGTGGGAGCAGGACAACAGATCAAAGAGGACAGGGAATCTCAGAAAGTCTGCAAGGGAGCCCCGGATTTGCTTGGAGGAAAACCAGCTTACGGTCAATGACTGGGTAGTCCTGGAACACCTAGCTAAGCTTCTTGGATTCTACGAGGACTCCGTGAAGACTCTGGAAGGCGATGGCCAACAACGCAAGCGGAAAGGAGGGTGGGTTGGCTCGTACGGGAATGTATGGGAGGTTATCCAGGGATTCGAGTTCTTGTTGGAAGTACTCGAGGACTATAAGCAGCTTGCTTCTGAGATACCCGCCGCGGAGCACTTCCGAATCAATATTAATCTGGGTTGGGAAAAACTCAACAAGTACTACAGCAGGCTGGATGAGACACCAATCTATTACACGGCCTTAGCGCTGCACCCGGCTTTCCGGTGGGGGTATTTCGAGAATGAGTGGAAGGATAACACGAAATGGGTGATGAAGGCGAAGCAGATGGTCCGAGTGTGGGAATCGGACTATCGTCACCTGCAGGTGGTCCGGAGTCCCGTGGATGACGAACCAGTTGCGAAGCGGCAGCGAAAGTACTACAATCCATTTCAAGCGTACTGTGAGCGCACGCGGCTGGTTCTCGGATACGGTTTGGTGAAAGAGGAAGCGACTTTGTCTGACGATATCAATGAAGAAATTAACGAGCTCGGATTATGGTAGTCGTCATGGGAGGCTGGAGATAACGATGTTAGAGATCCAATATCATACTGGCACGAGCGCAAACGTCGGTATCCTCGTCTTTCACGAATGGCGCTGGACTTCCTTACGATCCAGCCAATGTCAGCAGAGTGTGAGAGGATGTTCGCGGCGGCAGGGCGGATGGTGACGCCGCTACGAAATCGGCTGGACGCGGACATTATAGGAATGTGTCAAGTGCTGCAATCGTGGTTACGGGCTGGGGTGATTTACGACCTGGACGTGTCACATCAGGATCACGGCGGCGGCAGAGTGAGTGCTGCATCCTCTATTTCCCACTTCGCGGCAGGCAGGCCTGACTTCTGCATCCAGATGATATAAGATACGATAGCTTCTTCTTCTTCCTCCGTGAGCTGCTGCGGGCGCCCTATCTTAGCATCAGCAACATCCTCATAAGCAACGGTATTTGCAGCCTCAAGCCTCTTGACGATACGGTCGATGGATGCACGAGCAGAGCCGGCATATCGAGCTTCAGCATCACGAAGAGTCAGTGCCTTTTGGGCGGCCGGCAGCGTCACGATTGAGGCCGTGGCGAAGTCTCTGGCGTGAGAGAACAACAGCCTGAGCAGCTCTGAGATTTGATTGTGAGGGCATAATTTCTATAGACGTGATATATGAATTTTCTACTGATTGATGTCCTAGAAATCATTGGTTTTGGCGGGCAAAAGTCATGATTCTACGACGGCAGCCTGTGCGGGGTTGTCTCACACTTTTGTGCCCAACTAAGCTTGCTTAGTTGGCCCCCCCTCCCGGCTAGCCAACGAGTATAATTGACCAGCTTACGACGCCTTTCCGTACTGCCTTGATCAGATTTCAATTCTAATATCTAATCGGATTGAGACGTAGTGTCTTGACAAAGATATGCTTTATTGGGAGGCCAGATGTACCTATGTTTCAAGAAAATAGCGCCGGGAACATATCCTTGTTGCTGTCGGTTTGGTCACCCTGTTACCAAGAACCAGAATGTTGAATGCTGGTTCAGTATAGTGATCTGACACCAGAATTGGCAGACCAGCCACTCATTCAGCAATTCAAGACGACGGCTGTGCCGCAAAGCTTGTCAGCGACAAAGTCCTCAAAATCAAATACGCACCCCACTCACCTTTGGCGAAGTAACTGTACGAGTTGGTGTGTCTAAGGTTCTGAGCTGCTGAAAGAGCCCGGGTTTGTTCGTAGCTGTAAGCCCTATTGATATCCTTGAGGCCGAACAGATGGCCCGTCTCGTGGAGCGTGACGAAGGCCTGGTCCCTATAATGGCATTGGTTGTTTTGAAGCTGCTTTTGGTAGTACCCAGGGCAGGTGCCTATGATTCCCAGCTTGGGCACGGCGTAGGCTACCGCATTGCGTCTAGCGCAGACGCCCCTCGGGTCGCCACAGTAGTAGTGGGCACCCCTGAGTTGATGCTGCTGCAAATACCGCGATGCGGTCAAAGATACCAGCGACGTGGTTGCGAGTCACAGGAGCGGCCGACTTGAAGTACTCCCTCATCCTGGCGGCAGGTCGGAGCGAGCGGCGGCGGCGGCTCGACGCGCGCGATTTCGACATATTCCGATGGCCTGGCTCACCGCCGCGCGCTTAGCCCCTGGCAGCCGGGCACCAGGATGTGACGTGCGCGAAGGGCGAAACCCTGATGGATGGAGGAGGCAGCGGCACCGTCCACGTGCGTGTTGATGGTGTTGCTGGTAAACTGGATCACGCCTGCGATCTCGTTGGACCCGGGCAGAGCGTACAAGAAGGATCCAGTAGAGATCAGAGAGAAGTTGCCGCCGGCATAAGGTTGTGGGTTTCACCGACATCGAAAGTGGTCTCAAGGGTCTGCCCAACGCGAAGAGCTTCAAAGTCGGTGTCGTCCACGTCCTCCATAGAGATTTCGACATAAACGCCTTCAAAGTCAATGCTCTCGCCTAGTGTTTATTTAGGTTAGCCATGCGCTCTGGCAGAGCTTGCATCTACACTCACCATTCTGGAAGATCTCAGCCTTCTCGGTTTGGATATCAGGATCAATCAGTGAACCGGTCTTGAACAGCTTCAGATCAGATCCGCCATTGTTGGTGATCGTCGCCTTAACAAGCGTGTTGCCAATCATCTCCAGGTTCACTGCTAAGGAGGATGCATCTCTCTCGTCGAATGGCATAGAGTTGGCAACAGAGGCTAGGAGCATAATGGAAGACGAGAATAACTTCATCTTGTCTGGTAACTACGGATTGTAGTGTGATGGGCGAAACTCAAGAAAAGACAGAGATGCTGGGACCAAGATCAGACTCATAGAACGTCAGGGAACCACCATTATATAGTAAAAGAAGACCATTGGGTCTCTCCCTGATCGCACTCAGCGACTACCTTGCCATGTCTGCTGGCATCGCAGTACATGACCTTCCTCTACTGCGATACCGCTCCCGTATGCTGGAGCTAGTAGATGGAAACGCAGCTGAAAGATGCTTTCACTCCCAGCCGAGCTTCGGCATGATGTCCAGATTGCAACATGGTAGATGGAAGCAGAGTTGAAAGATGCTTTCGCCCTTGACCGATATGGTATCCAAATTACAACATAGTAGATGCAAACACAGCTGAAAGATAAAAAGCATGATCACAACGATTCTTGGCATGCCCCGCTGCGCCCACCCCAACTCCCAACACGACGACACAACACCCAATACAGCAGATGCGCCGTTGAGTGATCAAATGCCTCGCTGGATTGAAAGGCTCTCACATAGGTTCGTGAATATTAGTATGGTGCATCTCCGAGGAACCGCGGTCCATCGCTGATGCAGAACACAACGCGATTCTTTGGTGCCAAGATTGCCGCGGCGGGCCGGCACATGGAGCCGAAGCGGGAGAGGCCAGTGTGGATGGTGGATGAGATGGGGCTGAGCATTACCAAGCCAACCTTCCGTTTTACCGTCAAAGTTGCATCGAGCTGACAGGATCACCGAGGATCTCTCACAGACATCACTTCACTCTCACTTGCCAAATGCATGGGAAGAGAGTCGCTGTCCATGTGGGCGCGACGGCCTTGGTCCTACATGTTGTGATCTAGATAGGGTAATCGCGGACACGCTGGTCTTATTTTTCTGAGACTAGCTCAAATCGGGTCCCCGCAAATCGGTTTCAATACGACAATACTGCGGGATTACTGCATTGTTAAAGCCGTGATCAGCAATCAGTTCGATTTATTGGCGGCGGCAGCAACCAAGCTCTTTCACTGGCTGTTAGAAGATATACACCGGGGTAGGCCGTTCTAGACTTGGGGATTTAACATTTAACACGCGGTGCGGGACGGGACCTTTCAGCTCCCGCTATTGACTCTTGGCGTCCGGTCAGGACCAAGTGGCGTCAATCAAAGACGGAACTGATAGCTTCCAAGGCTCACACAGCACAATTCAGGGATGGCTGAGGCCTGTTGCTTTGTTATCTGCAAGGGTTGAAAATATGCAGCCGCTTCCCTTTTCATCAATGCCCAGCGCGGCCATGCAACTAACAATGATATTTAAACGAATCATGATGTAGCTGCTCTGTTCTCGAGAAAATGGAAAGGAGACTTTCTCGCACACGGATACTGTTGGATGTTGAGGGTTCACCCTCACGTGGAGGATGAGGGAGGCCGCATGAGCAGCCGAGCGGCTCGTCAGCGTCCAGGCCTTAGCGTTGCATTCATCACGTACATGGACATCCTCTTTTCAACAGTTCTTCTTGAAAAGCCGAAACATACATGACAGTTGAAAGCTGAAAGTTCCGTGTGACTTGGCATCATTGTAATTGGAACATTCAGAGGGTCAGATATGATGAAATGGTGAGGCGATTGCAACCGCCACTATTGTGCTGATTTTTCTGCTTTGAGGGCATTTTCCCTTGTGAAGATGACTAAAGGGACGTCGCATGCTTTTCTGAGTCAAGGTCAGCGTTGAAATACGCATGGCGCAAGCTGAAAAACAACCCTTGTAGGATGCCAATGATATGCCGTGAGAGAGAGAGTTTATTACGCCCGGGAGAACGAATCTCATAGGGCCAGTAGGTACCCTAAGCTATTCACGATTCCACCGCATTGGTCCGGTCTACACAAACTCTGCTTGACAGGCCTGCTTGAAGACCGACTTCTCCAAGTGTTCAGCATCCTATCTTCAGCAGCTGAAGCATGGTCTGTCAACTTGAGGCTGTTCAATGTTAGTAGTCAACAGCGATGTTAATGTTTAGTATGTTGAGTTTTCCCTTTCAACTCAGTCTTCCCGTAGCCATCGCAAACTTGGTTGCCGCTCTCACGTCCGATTCTTCGGCTCCTATCTTGCTGAGGTAGCTGTTGATCCTGGCCATTCCTGTGCGAAGCTGGGAAAGCACGTCGGCCTCTCGTCTCTTTAGACTGTCGTATAGCATTTCCGTGTGCTTGCCTGGTAGAGCTCGGTCGATGCGCTTAGAGTAGCCGCCTACTCTGTCACGGGCACCTACGGGGCCCGAGCGTGCTTGGACCGTGGATGGGGACTTTGATGATGTGATGTGTGCGCTAGCCGATGCTGACTGTCGGATCAGGTAGTCTAAGGTACCTAATTCAGTAATAGATTGTCAAGATGATGTTAGATTAGTGGCTGGGGATGGGGTAAAACCCGTCTCGGACAGATTGAAGAAGGATCAAGTCAACAATCAATAACATCATAACATTTTTAAATCCACATCTGATATTCGTAATTGCGCGCATCCAACAGATGACCGTGCATATGCGCAAAGAAAGAGGCGAAAAAGAAGGCCCTGACAAAAACCATACTCGTATAACGTATCCGGTGGGGAAAGGTAACAAGGCGACAGAGCTTCGGCATTGGACGATGTCTCACAACGCCATGACTCTCTTTCAGGCCAATACAACGGCCATGGAAGTTTAAATGTTTCTCGCGTTCTTTTACTTCGACGAGAGGATCTCTTTCTCCGACGGATGGGTTGATTGCAGATTAATATATTACTCAACTAATTGGTGGATAAAGCTCAGTTTCATTAGCGATATACATGTGCAGCGCCTGATATGTGAGTAAATAGTATAGATGAATAGATAAGCGTCATGACTGAGCCCAAAGTCATAGTAAAAGCCTCTATCAGGTCACATATCTCTAATATAAAATGATGTGATACGGTGATGTGCTGTGCTCAACGTGAATCTTTCTGTCCTGAGACCTACAGCTGCATCTGCATGCAGAATCCTCTTTTCGTATGGGAGACTCCTGTGTTGGAGAGAAGAAATGAGGATCCTGGACGAAGATCGGCCGCCGCCCTTTTAGCAAAGGTCTGACACGTCAGAACATTCTATTCTTGACAAAATAGTGTGGTGGTGGTGGTGTCATGAACCTGATGTAGTCGAACACGGAGGGAGTGTGTAACTCTCTTTTAGAGAAACACGCATTGGTCTCAGCATTAGCCAACATTTTGAGCTTCTCCACAAGTTTATTTATTCATCTTTACAAGGAACGTTCAGGGATGTCCCCAGCGGGAATACGACTGGAAGGCTCGGGCCTCTTCCGCCTGAACCCGCACCCCAACCTTGTGTTCGTCTCACCTCGGGATGAAGCGAGATACAAGTCGGTCACCACAACGCACATCAGGCATATTTCTGTATTGAGAACCTTTAACAGCCTCAGATGTACACAAATCTCTCGTTTTAGTAAGGGGTCATTCAGCTTGGGAAGGTCAATGGATTACGCATCGGTCATCTGCCTTGCGGCAGCAACGACAGATGACCATGGACGATCAAGTCCCAAAGAAAACTATAAAAGGAGGAAGATTCAACCAGAGGACACACAGTCAAACATCAACAGATTAGCACACAGCATCAAAATCAATCATACTCTTCTTCTTTGATAACCAAACCTTTTACATCGTTTTCAAACTGCCTCTCTCACCGCCTTGTGCAAGATGGCAGCTCACTCTTTGATCAAGGGCCTCATCGTCGGGTCAGGTCTCCTCGCGGCCGCCGTGCAGGCTTCCTCGGGAGATCATCGCCTGAATGCTCGAGACAATGGCGGCTACAGGCCTGAGCCCCAGGGACATTTTGTCTGCGTCGAGCAGCACAAGATCGTCAAGGTGACCGTCGGTGAACCCGGGGCGAGTGCACCATGACGACCACGTACCCCGGACCTCTGTTGGATATCCCCGGGGACTACCCTTACCCCGACGCCAACCTCAACGCCGCCGCCGGCCTTCTCATGCGATGAGGGTGGCTACCTCGTCCAGGGGACAGTTCTGTACCGACTCAACTTGGAGACTGGCGACAATCCGGCTGTCAACGAGAACGTCGGGCCTGGCGGTAACATCAATGCCATCGGTTATAATATCCTTGACAATTACCTCTATGGCTTTGTGGCCGTGAGTGGCGGCCGGTGGCAGCTGATCCAGATTGACGCCGAGGGTGGTCACCAACTGCTTCCCACGGTTGACCGTTTCTACAGCACGGGAGATATTGACGCCAACGGTCAGCTGTGGATTGGGGCATCTGGGACTACGGCTTGGGCACAGATCGACCTGGACCCTGATTCGGCGAGGTACGGACAGCTCGTAGATTCGGGTACTATGAAAGTCCCAGGAAACTTCGTTGCTGACTGGGTGTTCCTTGAGAACGGCGGCCCATACCTCTACTCGATTGCCTGGTCGACCACAGCTCGCCTTGTTCGCTGGTCCATCGAGAGAAAGGTGGACGGAGGTCCGTGACTACGGCAACGTCACGCCCGCGGCGCCTCAGTTCGGCGCCCTGTACGCTGTTGGCGATGAGATGTGGGGAAGCGACAACGCCTCTGGCAAAATCATCGCGTTCCCTGTCCTGGACGATAATGCGCCGGCGAGGGATATCAGCGCAGGGCCGCCATCGAACAGCAACGATGGTGCGCGTTGCTTCGCTGCCCCAGCACCTTCGAACCGCTAAGGGCAAAGACGGTGCCGGAGGGGTGAGAGGCATCATTCTCGTAGGAACACGGACTTTCTGTTGGTTCTTTTTGTGGCTGAAGCAAGCTGACTTGGGCCAGAGTATACGGTGGTCTGGGGAAGAGCTTTGTCAAGTATTTGTTAGTCACAGAGAGAATCGATGTGTGCCCAACCTGGATCGCCAGACCAGTTGTGTTGCGCTTGGCCATGTCTAGGAAACGTAATCAGTCCCGGTAGCGGATGTGCCCAGACCGTCCATCTGTGTTCTATCCGTATTTCAGACTAACTCAGTGATACGTGTGCATCACAACAGATCGCTTTTTGACCAATGAAGCCATACGTGACCCGTCGTGTGGGATGCTGCTGAAAAGGAAGAAGGAAACCAATGTGGGAGCGAAGGACCAAAGAGTGCGGCTAGGGTGCCTATATCTCGAACATAATAGAACTAACAGGTATTGTAAACATTGTTCTCTGCAGGAAGCTGTTCTTCTCGCGGGAAATTAGATGACTTACTCGCTCTTATACTGATCACTTAATCTTCTGTTGAATCTCAAGTCATAACCCTTTATTACTCTATCTGAGAAGTATGCCTAAGTGAGTCGTCCTGTTTACTACTGCTTAATCATAGTACGTCCAAAAGAGGAAATAATATAAAGGTGCCGGGGATAGTTATATTAGAGCTTAATTTGTTAAAACGAGTACCCGTGGGTCTGAGTAATCAACGCCGACCCACCCTCCTCTGGAGGGTGGGTGAGATAACCCGTAACTGCGTACAAACCGTAACCACATAACTGCCGCCGTGATCAACAGAACCTTCAATTCGACATCAAATAAATCCAGATTTTCACAAATAGCTTCATTTCAATCTAAATTCGCTATGAAACCAATTTCAAAAGAATCCCGGGTTAATGCGGCGGCTGCAGCCCGCAGCTATCCGGGAGTCGATATCACGTACAACGCGTCAGCGCCCCGCACCACCAAAAAGCTATCACAAAGCGATGTTGCAGCTCAACACAAGGCTCCATTGTCTCTCACGAAGAAATATATCTATCTTTTGAAGGATGGAAAGCCTCTTCCAATGATGAAGAAGTCTATGACTATGGGAGGTCGCCCAATGGCATTGACTATACCAGAAGAAAGAGCTCTCATCGAGTATCTCAGCAATGTTGAGAACAGCGCTTTTGCAGTTACTGAATCTGTCATTCGTAACTATGCAAGTTATATACGTTCCATACGCATCAAAGGCCCAAAACGAAGCTATCACAAGCTTGGGTACGGGGCTTCAAAAGCGGCACCCTGAGTTACAATGTAACATCCCCAAGACCAAGGAAATTCAACGGGCCAGCGCAGAAACAGATATTAAACGACTAGATGGATGGTTTGATAAATATGAAGCTATTCTCAAGAGCTACAATATTATTCAAAGGAATAACTGGAATTTCGACGAGTCTCCCTTGCAAATTGGCTGGGTTTCCGGCAATGTGAGGCTATTCTCGATCCGCAAGAAGCATAACACACGGGCTATAGCTTTTCAGCCGGGCAACAAGGAGTCATTGACTTCAATTGACAGTATCAACGCCGCTGGTCAATCAATTCCTTCATTTCTGATATTGTCTTTGAAGTCATTGCTAGAAGAATATACTCGAGCAGAAATTGACGAAGAAGTCGTCCTTACACATACAGAAACCGGCTTCAATAACGCCCAACGCGGCGTTTGAGTGGCTTCAACACTTCAATCGGCATTCCTTCGCAAAAGCAGCGATTTTGACGGCTTCACGATAAAGGAATGGTTCGGGTACCCCTGAAATCAGCCTCGCGACTTGGAGCCAAAAGTACGCATATTTGGCATCCAAAAATCCGGAAAAATTCCCCTGTCACTCGTCTACTAGTAATGGATGGATTTTTGCTCATGAGGATATTCAGTTCATTTGGTATTGTATCATGTTCGATATCGTGCCTTTCCTTCTTCCGAGTCATACTAGTCACATTCTTCAGCCCCTTGATGTGGGGTTTATCTACACCTCAAAAGGGCACAACGAGATAGCCTCAATGACTTCGTTGCCGGCGGCGGTCTTCAAATCACAAGATTTCACTTTCTCAATATGTGGAATACACTATACAATGCTGCTTTTAGAGCCTGTTATATATACGTTGGCTGGGAAAAGTCGGGACTTTGGCCCGTTAACAGAGAAACCCCCTTCAACCACTACGACTTGCAGCCAAGCAGAAAACCGAGCCTCTCTTCCCCAAGCTTCTACATCCTATTACACCAAGAAAGTCGAAAAACAGCTCAATGATATACGTGAAAAGCTTCAGATACTAAGCAGCCCAACGAGAGAAATACTGAGGAATGTAGAGGCATCTCTTGACTATGCAATCATCGCAAAGTCGGCACAGCTTGAGATCGTTAAACTGCAACGCGAGCGGCTCGCGATGGAGGCACGCCGGACCGGCTCACGGCGGCGAATCCGCAACGAAGATGGAGGTGCCTATACAATAAAGAGCCTGCGCAAGCAGGTGTCACAGCGTCAACATGAAGAATTGCTTGTTACTAACAAAAGCAGGCAAAAGAGCAAGAATCCTGGTTGAAGGAGCTACGGCAGAAGGCACAGCCCCTGTTGATGCAAGCGGCCTGAAGTTGCGAGGCAGGGCCGCGGCCAAAGCAAAGGCAGAAAAGGAAGCTCGTGATACAGCCAAGTGGGAAGAGATCAAGAAGTCATTTATAAATGATTGGGAAATTGAGAATCAACAACGGATTGCAAAGAAGTGGAATGAAGTTGATGATGAAGAGAAGAAGCTGATGATTTCAACGGTACCCAAATCACTCCTTGACGGCATCCCTGACCTTGACAAATGGCAAGAAGATCACCCCTTTACCTTCATTGAAGATGATGAGGATGTCAATCCATCGCCAAATGCCGAAGATTTCATCTCGGTAGCTTCATCGCTTGAGCTCCCGCAACTTCCTCGATCTGTTACTTCGGATAGTGATGATGTTAGTATCATTGTATCCTCCCAGGCGAGAGCTTCTCAAAAGCCCCAGCAAACTATACAATGGCTCCCTTTGGCGTGGAAATCAACAGGGAGGAAATCGAAGAGATACCTAGAGAGAATTGGGGGTTGGGGCTACGATCGGAGGCCAAATAATTACTCATCGCGAGAGGAAGTGGTGTTGAGTGATTCCGGGCCAGTAGCCGGCCCTGCACCGAAGTCGCCGTGATAACCCGGACTAGGCAAGCAAATAATACAACAACAACATAAATACATATTCAATGATGCTAAAAATAATATTGAAGATACTATCGATTGAGCGCTTTTAAATGATATAATTATTAATTTTTTCTGATGTTATTTGATAGCTGTAGCTTACACGGCGGCATAGTTATGTGGTTACGGTTTATACGCAGTTACGGGTTATCTCACCCCTTTTTCTCCAGAGGAGAGGGGTCGTCACGTTAGTCCCGACCGGCGGGTAACGTGCTTGATAAGCGAGTTAACCAAAATCCCTCAACTTTCATCATTACCATTTGATTAAGTACTTCTCAACAACCTAATATGACACAGCCTTCAAATGAAGCTAGAATCCTTCTTGCCCTTCAGGCCCTTCAAAATAACCCAAAACTAAGCATCCGACGCGCTTCAAGTATGTATAAGGTTAGATACGGTACCCTCCGTAACCGAAAGAATGGCATGCAATCGCGGTGCGATTCTATCCCAAAATCACGGAGACTATCTGATCTAGAAGAGAGGATAATAATCCAATTCATTCTTGACCTAGATTCGCGAGGATTTCCCTCGCGACTGCGTTTTGTGGAAGAAATGGCCAATTCTCTGCTTGCTGACCGTGACGCATCACCTGTTGGCAAGCGCTGGGCTCATAACTTCATCAAGCGACAACCAGAGCTAAAGACGCGTTTATTTCGGAGATATGACTACCAGAGAGCCAAATGCGAAGATCCGACTATTATTTGTGGCTGGTTTAGGCTTGTACAGAACACAATTGCAAAGTATGGTATCCGATCAGATGATATCTGGAACTTTGATGAGACTGGCTTTATGATGGGCGTCATTATGGCCGGAATGGTTGTCACAGGTTCAGAAAGGCAAGAAAGGCTAAAATCAGTGCAGCCTGGAAATCGTGAATGGATTACTGTAATCCAGGCGATTAATGCGGAAGGTCAATCAATCGCGCCGTTTATCATTGGTGCAGGCCAATACCATCCACAACCCCTCTTTCGCCACCACCCCTCTTTCGCCAGGCAAAATAAAAAAGCTCCACCAAAACTCACCAACTTCACTTACACAGAATTTGACCAAATTGACAGAAATGCGTAAAATCATTCATTTAATGAGTCATAAGTAGATCAATCTATTGTACTCTGGTTTTTCACTATCCGCTGCGACCGCCTGGTTGGTTGGTGGGGTATGTTTTCCTCTCTGACTTCTATGACCGAGCCAGCCTCCGATTCTGACTCTTGCTCGCTTGAAGAGATAAATTCCACCCCGATAGGCGTATAACGAGTCGCCCCTTCTGGTATGGACTCTTTACCAGCTAGAGTCTCTCAAGAGTCATGAAACGTTTGTTAGGATTCGGCACCGCCTTCCTCTTCTTTCCTCTTTTCAGCCGAGCCAATTCTTCCTCTAGGCTGGCAATCCTCTGCGTATGCGCCGCTACTGTCTGCTGGTGAGCTTCAAAGCCCTTGGCTATCACGTTGTATCGTCTCCGCGTCTTTGGTGTCTTGTTCAACCCAAGATCACGAATTTGACGGCTCGTCTGTGGCGTATCGTCCGAGCCAAGATACGGCCTGGGTTCAGGAGTCACTCTTGGGCTGCCGTTTGGCCTATCTTGTTGGATTTCAGGGTGCCGTAACGCTTTCGCACGTGAAATTGGCCAGTTTCCAGTGACCCTCCAGCCTGACAGTATGTTCTTCTTAGTCATTCCAACTCGGCGAGCTTTGGCGTAGGCCCTGATGAAATTGACCTTGTCCATCGGAGCGGAATCAGTCAACGAAGCGAACCTTTCCAACTCTCGTCGATATGCAGCCTTCAATGCGTTGAATACTCCATTGTCCAGTGTCTGGAGTCCATGAGAGCAGTGTGCTGGTAGATAGCAGCAATAAACGTTGTTCAAAAGCACGTAGCCATCCATTCATCCTTCCATCACTCAGCACTAATCTTGAGGTGGGGAAAATGGAGAACATACTGTTGCATGGCTTCCATGACCATCTAAAATGATCAGCCTAGCGTCTGACTCGTCAGCAGGTGTAGTCTGGGGTAGATAAACTCTTTCAAGCCATTCAATGCCTATGTGGTCATCAGTCCACCCGTTGGGCGATGTTATGTAATACCAGTCTGCTATCTGCTTGAACTCCTCAAGAAACCATTGTTTCTGCAGTTCTTTTCCCTTGAAGATTATGCCAGGAACTAAAGCGCGGCCGTCAGCAGTGACAGCTTCGATGAATGAAGTCCAATTTCGAGTTTGTGGTCCTTTGAGAAAGGCCTTGCGCTTCGGGTCCGCGCTTCCAACAACTAAGCTATCTAGGCCTGAATGAAGAGAATTAGTCAGTCAAAATGCAAGCACAGACAAGTAGTAGAGGTGAATACTTGCCGAAACCAGTCATACCCCCTTCATCAACGTTGACGGTGTTTTCAGGCTTGATCCAGCCATACTGGCCATCCCGGATATCAAAGTACCAATGAACCGCTTTAGGGGTAAAGAGTCGAACCTTTTAGCTTCTTGACGTCTACCCATCTTGGTCTTTAGATCTGCGCGGCGATTGATAAACTTGATCACCCAGTTGCGTCCCAAGTTGGGATGTTCGCCCTGCTGTCTCAACAAGCCCATGACACAAGCGCGGATTTGACTATGGGACGGAGCATAGCCAAAGGACTCCTGGCGGAGAATCCAGAAAGCCAGCCTATCCTCTTGTCTCTTGGACAACCGTCGATGAGGGTGGATCTGCTCTTTCACGGCCCCGCGGCCGTGAAGTCTGTCGATTAGAGTCCTTCGGGGCACTCCCCGTCTATGAGCGGCTTGAGGGGTGAAAAGCCATTGTCAGTAACGTCAATATGGCCTCTGCCACGTCGTCCTCTGTGTATTTCCATCGAAGTCTTGACCTAAGCATTTTCATGTCGTTGTCAAAGACAAAGACCAAAAACAAGGCAAAGAGCGGTGAGGAATTTGGCGATCAAACTAACGACATTTCCATAGCACAGCACGCATAGATCACGTACCCTGCACAGCCTTATAAGGTCAGAATCATCACATCCAATCATTTTTATGATCAATAGAGGTAATTTCTCTTGAGTAGCTATATATTTAGGCTGACTTTCGTGTAAGTGAAGTTGATGAGTTTTGGTGGAACTTTTTATTTTGCCTGGCGAAAGAGGGGTGGTGGCGAAAGAGGGGTTGTGGATGGTATCATCTTGCGAATTGGTACCGAGAATGCGACCTCCCAGGTAATTGGGTTATTGCAACAAGCCAAAATGGATGGACAAATAACGAGCTGGGTCTTGAGTGGCTAAAGCACTTTGATCGATCTACAACAACCGATCAACTGGTCCCTACCGTCTTCTGATCCTTGATGGTCACGAAAGCCACCACTCTACCGATTTCGAGAGATATTGCCAGGATCACAAGATCATCACGCTCTGTATGCCTGCCCATGCATCTCATCTACTCCAGCCTCTTGATGTTGGGTGCTTTGGGCCGCTGAAACAGGCTTATGGTCGAGAAATAGAGCATCTGATCAGATGCTCTGTAACCCATATTTCCAAGACTGGGTTCTTTTCTGCCTTTTATGCCGCATTTAAAGCCACCTTTACTGAAAGCAATATTCGGGGAGGTTTTAGAGGAGCTGGGCTTGCTCCTTTTAACCCGGAAAATGTAATCTCAAAGCTTGATGTGCAGTTGCGGACCCCAACGCCTTCCGAGGAGGCTGCTAAACCATCGACCACTTGGACTTCAAAGACCCCAACAACAGCAATTGAGGCCCAATCTCAGTCTGAATACCTTGAAAGGCGAATCAGAAGGCATAAGAGTAGCTCACCAGAGTCAATAATTGAAGCTATAAGGTCTAGTACTAAAGCAACAAAGGCAGCTTTACATCGGCTAGGCTCTAGCCTTAGTAGAGGCTAGGTTAAAGGATCTTGAACAAGAAAATAAGATACTAAGCCGGCGCCGAAGGTCAAAAAGGACCAGACTACAGAAAGGAGGGGCAATGACTGTACAGGACGCATCGTAAGTAATTGATCAGATGGATGTTGATGCGCAGGTAGTGGTTGAATCATCTAGAAATGGTGCTCGAGGAAGGTCAGGCGACCGGGTGGTCGGCGTTGTGGTGTATGTGGCAAGGCCGGGCATAATGCAAGGACCTGTCAGGTAGTAATTGAGATATCTGGG